>NC_045426.1:579546650-579849483 GCF_902635505.1 Sarcophilus harrisii | reverse complement strand
TTACCCACTCTATCACACTGTCTCCTTGATGAAGGACTGTGGTGGGTGCCTCTTTTGTAGGAAAAACTGATATTTCCAAGGGTTTTTAAGTGACTCTTTGAACTGCATTGGATAAAGCCAGTTCAAATTCTCTCAAAGCCTCTTGACCTTCTCTTGAAAGCTGGCGTGGTGAGTTTAAAGCACTGTTTCCCCTTAAAATGTCATATAATAGTCGCAATTGATAGGTAGTCAAGCCTAACACTGGACACATACATTGGATATCTCCTATCAATTTCTGAAAGTCACTTAATGTGTTTAGCTTCTTTGTTCTTAACTAAAGTTTTTGTACTGTAAACACCTTAGGGTATAGTTCATATCCTAAATATTGAAAAGGAGCATGTCTTTGAATTTTTTCTGGAGCTATATGCAATTTGTAGTTCCTTAGTGTTTCTTTTGTAGATATGCTTCTAACATTTTTTCCTCAGGTGCACAATCCAATATATCATCCATGTAATATAATAACATTACTTTTGGAAATGCTTTTCTTATTGGAGTAAGAGCAGTAGTAACATATATTTGACACATAGTAGGGCTGTTTTTCATTCCCTGTGCCAAAACTGTCCATTCACATCTTTTATAAGGCTCAACTAAGTTAAGGCTGGGCACTGAAAAGGCAAATCTTTTCATATCCTCCTTATCTAGAGGGATAGAATAGAAACAATCCTTAACGTCTATAACCCAGAGGCTTTTCTCTGGGAGAGTGAAGATAAGTCCAGGTAAGGTTTTAGTTTTTTGTTTTTTCTTTTTCAAACACAATATCCTATTTTTTTTTTTTTACAGAAATAAGGGAATTCGGATAGAAAGGACTTTTATCCCATGGTGTATAGTTTTTCCCAGAATAGGAAAGGGAAAGTTGGGTTAAAAAGTTTCTAAAAAAAAAACTTTTGTAATCCTAATTGTGTAAAATGTTTTTCCCCACAGATTGATGGGGATTTTTTTTAAATATAAAAGGGATTAAAATTTGTTTCATTTCAAATAAATTCAGGATAGAAATTAGTGTTTGATCCTTACAAGAATGTTGGTTTTGCCTTAATTTTGGCCAGTTGGCACCTCTAATGGGTTGTAAAATTGACCTGTGTTCAACCTTTAATGATATGCGTTATATAATAGTAAATGTAGTGAGTGTTTGGGTCCAGAATATTCTGGGTTTTTGTTTGAGTGAATTGGGAAATATACCAGATTGTTTAGGGAGTTTTTCATTGATGTACAGTTTCCTGGTTGATGTCAAATTGTTTCTTGTTTAGTGATTGGATATTATTACAATTTAGTTTCCCCATGTTTTGGAAGAAACTGTTGGGTTTTAGGGGGTGAAATGGCGTACTGTGCCTGGAAGGAAGGGATCCATAGGTTGGAGAAGAAAATTTACCTCTTCAGGGGTATTCGTAGTTTTTGTATATATATTCCCCAATTGTAATCCCTTTCTCCCACGGTTGTTTTGACATTGTTATGTTTGAGATGAATTTAAATGTCTTGGTAGAGATTTCATTATGCCCCGTATTTTTGTTTTGGGTGGGTGGGCCTCCCTTGTTTTGAATAATTAATTTGGCCCAATGAAAGCCTCTGTTATTTTGGCATGGGGTATTAGTTTTGTTTCCTCCCTGTTTTTCACCTTCTCTATGAAATTGAGCTTTAGATTTCTACTTTACCACATTAAAGAGTGATAGTCTTTTGAAGTCCCTTGCCAAAGGGACCTTGTCTTCATGTTGGATTTGGGAAGTCCCATTATAGCCTTGTAAAAAGGTATTTATTCCACTTTAAGGCCTTTATCCTCAAAGGAGCATCCTTTGTAGCCTAGTATAATTTTTTTTTTTTTTAGTAACTTTTTTTGAAGAACCATGCAGGTATTTTTTGCAACTTATCCCTTTGCCACTTCCTTTTTCCCTCCACCCTCCACCCCTCCCAGATGGAACAGCCCCATAATGTTAAATAAATTAAGTATATCCTAGATACAATATATGTGTAGATCAAACAGTTTTTTGGCACAGGAGAATTGATTCAAAGTTAAAATAATGGGAAGAAAACAAAAATGCAAAAGTTTAATTATTTCCCCGTGTTTTTCTTTGGTGAGCGCTTCTGTCCATCATTGATCAATTGAAACTGAATTAGGTCTCTTTTTCAAAGAAATCCACTTCCATCAGATTACATCTTCATACAGTATCGTTTTTGAAGTGTATAATGATCTCTTGGTTCTGCTCATTTCACTTAGCATCAGTTCATGTAATTCTCTCCAACCCTCTCTGTATTCATCCTGCTGGTCATTTCTTACAGAACAATAATATTCCATAACATTCATATACCACAATTTACCCAACCATTCTCCATTTGATGGGCATCCACTCAGTTTCCAGCTTCTAGCCACTACAAACAGGGCTGCCACAAACATTTTGGTACATATTGGTCCCTTTCCCTTCTTTAGTATCTCCTTGGGGTATAAGCCCAGTAGAAACACTGCTGGATCAAAGGGTATGGACAGTTTGATAACTTTTTGGGCATAACTCCAGATTGCTCTCCAGAATGGTTGGATTCATTCACAGCTCCACCAGCAATGTATCAGTGTCCCAGTTTTCCCGCATCCCCTCCAACAATCATCATTATTTTTCCTGTCATCTTAGCCAATCTGACAGGTGTGTAGTGGTATCTCAGAATTGTCTTAATTTGCATTTCTCTGATTAATAATGATTTGGAACACTTTCATGAGTGGTAATAATTTCAATTTCACCACCTGAAAATTGTCTGTTCATATCCTTTGACCATTTATCAATTGGAGAATGGCTTGGTTTCTTATAAATTAGAGTCAATTCTCTATATATTTTGGAAATGAGGCCTTTATCAGAACCTTTAACTGTGAAGATGTTTTCCCAGTTTGTTGCTTCCCTTCTAATCTTGTTTAATTAGTTTTGTTTGTACAGAAGCTTTTTAATTTGATGTAATCAAAATTTTCTATTTTGTGATCAATAATGGTCTCTAGTTCATCTTTGGTCACAAATTTCTTCCTCCTCCACAGGTCTGAGAGATAAACTATCCTATGTTCCTCCAATTTGTTTATAATCTTGCTCTTTATGTCTAAATCATGGACCCATTTTGATCTTATCTTGGTATACGGTGTTAAGTGTGGGTCCATGCCTAATTTCTGCCATACTAATTTCCAGTTATCCCAGCAGTTTTTGTCAAATAATGAATTCTTATCCCAAAAGTGAGGATCTTTGGGTTTGTCAAACACTAAATTGCTATAGTTGACTATTCTGTCTTGTGAACCTAACCTGTTCCACTGATCAACTAATCTATTTCTTAGCCAATACCAAATGGTTTTGGTGACTGCTGCTTTATAATATAGTTTTAGATCAGGTACAGCTAGGCCACCTTCATTTGATTTTTTTTCATTAATTCTTTTGAGATTCTTGACCTTTTATTATTCCATATGAATTTTGTTGTTATTTTTTCTAGATCTTTAAAATATTTTCTTGGAAGTCTGATTGGTATAGCACTAAATAAATAAATTAGTTTAGGGAGTATTGTCATCTTTATTATATTCGCTCGACCTATCCAGGAACACTTAATAAATGCGATAAGAGTCGAGAAAGAGATTAAAGGAATCAAAATAGGCAGTGAGGAAACCAAACTATCACTCTTTGCAGATGATATGATGGTATACTTAGAGAACCCTAGAGATTCTACGAAAAAGCTATTAGAAATAATCCATAACATTAGCAAAGTTGCAGGTTATAAAATAAATCTCCATAAATCCTCAGCATTTTTATACATCACCAACAAAATCCAACAGCAAGTGATACAAAGAGAAATTCCATTCAGAATAACTGTCGATAGCATAAAATATTTCGGAATCTATCTACCAAAGGAAAGTCAGGAATTATATGAGCAAAATTACAAAAAACTTTCCACACAAATAAAGTCAGACTTAAACAACTAGTATAATTCTTTTACAAACCCCATTAGCATTTTCCTTAGCAAGTTACCTTATTATAATGTCTGTTACTGCATTTTCACCATCAGTACATATGATATCTGTCTGCAAATGTCCCACAAAATCAGCAAAGAGTTCATTTGGCCCTTGTGCAATTTTCCTGAAGGCTTCTCCTCTGTCCTGTTTACCTGGGATAAAACCCCATGCTTTGATAGCAGCAGAAGCAATTTGGTCATATCCTGCTATCTGCATAGGAACCTATACCTGTTAATTGGTCACAGGTGATTGGAGTATTAACTCCACTTTGACTATTTCATTGGACTTGTATCCTACAGAACTCACTATATTCAGAAAGCCACAACAAGTTTTATGCAGGTCCTAAGCATGTTCTTGCTATAGATTTCCAGTCACTAGGAATGAAAATTTCTAAGTCAAATTCTGTAATAACATCTTAACATCAGATGATGTAGCCCCATAAAGAGTGCAAGCCTTTTTCAAGTCTTTGATGATTTCTAGATTAAAATGAGTGTATCTTCTACTTTCTTGATCTGAAGAGTTAAGCTGTTCAATAACAATATACATTTCTATTCTCAAATCAGCTGTATTCTGCCCTTCCTCGGTTGCTTTAAGTACTGCCTTTTTAAATTGAGTAACAGGAGGGGGTGATTGCTGGTGGGGAGGTGCTAGTGATATCACTGCCCTTCCCACTCCTCCTTCTCTCTCCACCCAGGAAAGTAAAGTTGATGGGGGAGGGTCAATAACCTGCTCTGGTGTAGCTGGAGTTGAACCTGGGCTGTGACAGTAAGAATCACATTCTTTAAGTTCCTCATATCCTCCATTGAGATTTCCATTAACCTCCCCCTTCTCTTCCTCTTTATCCTCACACTTCTTCATTTGGCTGTTCTTAAAACTTTTCTTTTTTCTATAACTTGAGGGATTCTTTAAGGCCAATTGTAATATTCACATAGTTGATCTCCTACTAGTTTCCAATTATCTGCCTCTATTTCTTTTTCCTTGAAGAACCAAGGGGACGTGCATTCTAATGTATCCAAGAGTCCATCTATCTGCTCCCAAGTTACAGTCAAACCCTGTCTCTATCAATCTGAGTATCCTTCCTATAGATCTCTTTTGGGTTGTTGTTGGGGGTGGGGGAGAATCTTTTCTTAGTATCTGCCCAATTTCAACTAGAAAATGAGAATTACTAGTTTATTTGTTAACAAAGTAATTTCCCTGTTTATCTATTAAAATACCCACCTTATTTCCTGGTCACAGTTCAGTAAAATTAGGGTCCTTGGTTCACGCTGGGTGCCAAAATGTTAAGTCAAGACTAGCTCCCTGGAGGCTTCAGGATCAGCCAGAGTCAGGATAAGTAAAAGTCCTTGGTTTTTAGGAGGAGAATCCAGAGAAACAGGTAAACTGCCACAGGTTCGCCAAAGATGTATCCTGGATTCTCAAGTCCACAGTCACCACTTTCTCTCCTCTTCCTCCTGCTGCAACTCTGCTGACTCTGGCCTGTCTTACCCCACCCTCTAATTCTTGCCTATTTTTATCTTAATATCAAACATTGAGCCAGCATCAATTGTAAGAAGAGCCATTTATCCAAACATATGCTAATAGAGTCATTGTTGAATATTGGATAAGTGATTAGCCTTAAGTGCTGTTATTTGATTCAAACACACCTTTTTCAGAATATCAGCCTTATATAGAGGTGATATGTGGATTCTTTTAATTTCTACTTTACCAGCTGATTCTAGAATATCAGGATAGTTTTCCTTAATAATTTCTTGAAAGATGATATCCAGGCTCTTTTTTTTTTTGATCAAATACTTTCAGGTAGACCAATGATTTTAAAATTATCTTTCCTGAATCTATTTTCCAGGTCAGTTATTTTTCCAATAAGATATTTCACATTTTTTCGGGTTTTTTTCTTTTTTGGTTTTACTTTATTGTTTCTTGATTTCTCATAAAGTCATTAGTTTCCATTTACTCAAATTTTTTTTTAATGAATTATATTCCTCAGTGAGATTTTGTACTTCCTTTCCCAATTGGCTAATTTTGATTTTTAAGACATTCTTCTTTTCATTAACTTTTTGCATTTCTTTTTGTACTACTTTCCATTTTTTTTTCCTAATTTTTCCTCTATATCTCTTACTTGATTTTCAAAATCCCTTTTGAGTTCTTCATGGTCTGAGCCCAATTCTTATTTTTCTTGGAGGCTTTGGATGTCTGAGCTTTGCCTTTATCATCTTCTGAGTATTGTTTTGATCTTCCTTTTCATCATAATAACTTTCAATGGTCAGAAACTTTTTTTGTTTTCTGCTCATTTTCCTAGCCTATTTTTCAGCTTTTAATTTTTTGTTAAAGTATAGTTCTGTTTCCAGGGTGGAGGGTACAGTGTCCCCAGCTCCATGGGTTTTGTGAAGCTATCCTTTCTGGAGTATACCCTAAAAGGGGGCAACAGTCATACCAATTGTTCCCATATGAACCCCCCTCAAACTTGCAGAAGTTATCAGTTGCTTAATTTTTTCAGGGACAACATGGTATTGTAATAAGAGCACTTATTTTAGAAATATACAATATATTAATATATTAAGAATAAATATTTAAGAAAATTAAAAGTAAGGTCAAATCCTGATTTGAATAGTGTTTTATGTATTTGATCTTGTTAAAGTCATTTAGCTTAACTTTTCTCATCTGTAAAAAAAAATATATATATATGTATATATTTTATTTTCAAATCTGTATTTCCTTCTCTTACCTTCCCTCATTGAAAAAGCAAGAAAAAACACATATAATCAAAAATATCCAGTCAAGAAAAGCAAATTTCTCCATTAGTCATGTCCATATATATAAACATACATATTATACACATATATTTTTATATGTATGTATGTCTCAATCTGTACTCTGAGTCTAAATAGTACTGAATAGTACCTTTCTATTAGAAAGATGGTAATATGTTCCATCTTGAGTCCTCTGGAATTGTGATTCATTATTGTTAACAGACACTTCTACTGTTTGCTTCTAGATTGGAACCTCTGATTTTGGGGCTTATTCATATTTACAGTGTAGGGATGTAAAAAATTGGCTTTTTATCTTTTAAATTGTTCATTCACAATTTTTAATATTCATTGTTTGATCTTTTCATTATTCCTCTTAAAAATGCCAAACATATCTCCAAAATTTATTTTTCCTCCCTCTTTTTTGAAATAAATACTTGATAGATTTGGTTTTTCAGGTGATTAACTTAGAATTAACCTTGATAAAGCAATATAGTAGGAACTTCCTATAAGGAGAATTAAATGTACATCTGGTTTTTAAAAAGGTTTTGAAACAATATTGGCTTAGTCACTAGGTTTAGTAGTATGCCAGCCAATTGTTAATGCTGTAAAGTTACCCATGCATATATCCTGTAAATAAAAGGCTATTAAATAAAAAAAAAAAAAGTAGTATGCCAGCATGTATAGAAAATATATTAGAAAAAAAAAACCTGGTCTGGATTATTTTTAACTTCATTTCTATAATTACTGATTGATAATGATAAAGTACCCATAAAAATGTGACAGAAATGTTCAGTTCTACTTTTGTGATGATGTACACAAAGATCAGAGAGTAGAAGGTTTTAACCATTTATGTAGTGTAAAAAGGAAAGATATGTTTGCCTGAAAAATGAATACTTCATAAAAAGCCCAGAATGCTAGGTATGATGGTTGTGGTCATTGGGTCACATTGATAAAATGGGCTGTCCAACTTATTGAGAGGATTCTGTAGGACTAAAATAACTAATCTGGAGTTTAAACTTCAATATTATAAATTATCATTCTAAATATTTGGACAAAGGTGGAAACTGAATACACAGTTTTTACTTTTCATGTTTAATCCTTTTTTGCTGAATTGAGAAAGATTTTAATTAAGTAATAAATTTTACATTGTTTTTTTTTTCATTAAACATTGCCTTGAGTATCTAGGGAGAATTCATATTCATTTATAAGACTTAATTAAATAAGGAATAGAATATTGGTTTATAATAATTACAGTAGAAAAGAAGGGTTCTAACTTGACCTTTATCGTTTAAAACTTTTAGACTAGTTTATATCAACTGATTCTCCAAACTCTAGTATAGGTGAATGGGGATTGTATAAGTCTTTAGTAATCAATATTAAACATGATATCTTTTGATTGCCTATCAGGAAACATAATAATAGTCTGGTCTGCAGACTATATCTATAAAATATCTATCTTATGAGGTAATCTATATCTATAGATATCTATATATCTATAAAATATCTATAATATTATCTATTATAATATTATATCTATATCTATAAATCTATAATTTGAATATAGTATCTATTACTATCTATAAATATCTATAGATCTATCTATATCTATAATATATCTATAATATTTATATTATAGATATATATCTATCTATAATATCTATATCTATAATATCTATATTATATCTATATCTATAATAATATATATATCTATAATATCTATATCTATATCTATAATCTCTACTATAGATAGATATCTATATCTATCTATATCTATAATATCTATAAAAAGAGGAATTAGACTAATTTTTTAGTTTATGGGAAAAAAAAAGGGTCCATTTATAGGTAGCCAAATTGTTTTTTACCTGTTAGAAAAGAAGAATTTTAAAGCAATTAGAACTATTTAAAAAAATGGAATAGGCTAACTTGTGATTACCACCCATTTGGGATGTTGGAGAGATGCTTCTGCATTGAATAGGAGATGGTTATTAAATGATTTCTGAAGTCCATTTCAACTCTGAACTTAAATGATTTTTAAATATGTGATATTTTTGTTATTATTTTGGCATGATATTGACTTATGCATTGTAAAAATCTTTTCCACAAAAAAATGTATCATTCACTTATGAGCTTGCTGTTTGATCTATAGTCAAATCTTAGTTACTGTAAATTTTTGACAAATTTAAAATTTTTGCTGATGTGATATAACCAGGGATAGTATTCTCATGAACATTTTATAATATTCACTGGTATTACTGTGAATTTCTTTCACCAGATATTCTTTTGCAAGAGGCAGCAAGTCAAGGCTTGATATTTTTTAAGTTATTGATCACTCTTAATTATTTTACTATATTAATATCATGGATAAATTACAATAAATTTCATGTATGTACAACAATATCCATAAAAGTCTTTTCTTTTCACAATCACATTGTTTCTGTTTTTAGAAAATTTTTGATATTTAACAAGATTGCTGTCATAAAAGTACAATATCATTTTAGTTGTTGGCATGGCTCTTCTATTAGGGGAGTTGTTTTTTTTGCCGTTTGAAGTCTTGATAATTTTTTTATTAGTTATAGAGGTTTTTATTTTGCTTTTTTTCCTTCTACATTCTATAGCTTATTATTTTTCCAAAATTATTTTGAAAATTTATATTGTTAAAACAAATAATTTTAATTACATGAATTTGAAAAGTTTTTGCGTGAACAGAATTAATACATCTAGAATAAAAAGTAAGTAGTTAACTGGGGAAAATTTTTGTGTTGAAAGTGTAGTTGACAAGATGTATAGAAAATGAATAGAAATATATGATTATAATTCATTCCCTGATTGATAAATTGCCAAAAGTTAATAACAAAAACAATTCAAAGGAAAGATTACTCTTTATTAGCAACCATGTTAAAAATTGTTGCAAAGCACTAATAAGAGAAATACAAATCTGAATAATTATAAGGTTTCACCTCATATGCAGCAAATTGTCAATAATTTTAAGATTTGAGAATAGGAAGAGTTATAAAATGTATTATTTGTGGCAATGTAAGTTTAAAAAGTATATAAAAAGCATATGGGAGAGTGGTTCATTATTTATAGAATATTATTGAGCTATGAGGAAACATGAATACAATCAGCATGGAAGTATTGAAAGATTTAAACTGATTCAAGATGAAGTAATCAAAATTAGTTTTAAAAGGATTAAATTCAAACCCTAATAGAAAATTTCTGTATCAGTCTCCTCTAAAGAAATATACATACTTAATATAGTTTGAAATTTTAATTATGGCTAGCAGTTTAAAATATTTGTAACTTTTACAGTAATTTTTTATATAAAAAGCATAACAAAATTATTTTGATCTTGTGGATATAGGTATTCCTTTTAAAAATACAGATCATATTGTTATCCATTCTTGCCTTCTCATCCTATACTAATCAGGTCCACTACTTGCAACATCAGGTGAGGGATAGATATGAGAAGTAATAGAATGTTAGAAATGATAGCATTTGATAAGTGATTTGTATATCAGAAATGAGGAAAAGGAAGAATCAAAGATGACTTTTTTGAGATCAGATACTAGATATGTGATTGTGGGCAAGTAACTTAACTGTGTATGCCTCAGTTTCCTCATTTGCCAAATGAGCTGGAGAAGGAAATGGCAAACCACTCCAGTGTTTTTGCTAAGAAAACCCAATTGGCATCATGAAGAGTCAGACATGACTGAAACTATCGAACAACATCAACAAAGGTTTAAAGTCTATGATTTCATTTCCAGGAAGTTCAAACAGTACATCTAGAATTTGACATTATTTTGCATATAATTGATAATTGGAGCCCCAGGAAAGAGGGAATATAGAGAGAAGAGAAGAGTCAAGAAAAGAATATTAAGGAATACCACAGTAGAAGAAGCTATAAGGCATGAAGGAGAACTAAGATGGTAGAGCAGTCATGAAGGGAGAGGAGAGAGGAAATTTTGGCTATATCTTGCCTCAGTTCCAGCACTGCATAGCATTTTCTAGGATATTTCTAACTTTGCTAGATCCACTCAGGCCGTTACCTCTACTCTCACACCAGAAAACTGTACTCTACCTGGAACCTTCCTAGACTTTGACAGCCTACTTTTGATCTTATTTTACTTGACTGCAGGCCTCCAAGCATTCCCCTGATATCTCCAGTCATACCACTTGCACATTTATTAGCCTTGAAGAGAATACTTTCAAAAGAATCAGTTTATAGGGAATTGAGGGTTGAGTTTGTATGAAAGTAAAATTTTTGGAATATAGTCATACGTTTTACAAACAGTGAATGGACAGAGAGAGTAAGAGCTTGAAAGTTGTGGTAGAGCCAAGGGAACATTTTTTTCTAGTTTTGTTTTCTTTCTTTTTTTTTTTTTTTAAATTAATGTTATGTTTTATTTGTTAGTGTAAACTTAAGCCTGTTTATGGGTAATAGGAATAGAGAAGAAAATAGAGTGGAAAAACTGAAGATGAAAAGATGATTAGGGGAATGATTGATGTAACAAAATACTAGTGAAGATTAAATGATTTGCATAAAGGGAGAGATCATAGACCTAGACCTGGAAGAGACCTCATAAGCCATTTTATTTACCCTCCACATTTTTCAGATGAGGAAACTTAGGCTTAGAGAGATTAAATGGCTCTCCCATTATCAGATAGAATGGATTGAAGGGATTTGAACCCACTTTTTCTGATTTTGAAACCAGAACTCTTTCCACGGTACCAACATGCTTCCTGATATCCCTCCCAGTTTATGTAATGCACAGTGGCCAAGTTCTGTAGTAACATTACATGAATATAGAAAAATTATAATTTTGTCATTGTGAATGAATTTTTGGTGTGGTAATTAATTGTGCATTAGTTGTTAAAGCCTATGAATAAATGAATGAATAAAAAACAATTGATTAAGTTCTTCCTAAATGTTAAATTCTCTGCTAATGTCAAATAAAAAGAGATAGTCTTGGACATAAATGGATCACACAATTAGTAAATGTTACAGTAAGTGTTGAACACAGGTCTTTATGTCCAGTCCTTTATTGCCTATGCTGGATAACCATTACAGTAATATTAATACGGAACATAGCATAAACTCTAAGTTTTGTCCTCAAAATCTTAGTGCGGTTTTGTTATTAAATCTTTGGGGACATCCTATATTGTGAGCTAAGTGAGCCTTTGTGGATTGGTTTGAAAATCTGATATTATTTCTGTGGAAAAATATTTTCTTAGTTCCCATCCTAAGACTTAAAAACACTTTTGGGTACAAGCCATTGGTAAAATATGGGGTACTTTTTGTGCAATGCTAGATCACATTGTTTTTATCATTGGAAATAATTAAAAATAACCAGTTGTCTTTGAACTTAAGATATACAAATACTGGAATAAAATTCATAGTAGTCTATTTTTCTCTTTTTATGCTTCGGAAAGTCTGATTTCCTATGTTATATTGGATCGAGATAGTTGTAAAATAGTTGGTACAGTGCCTGGCACATAGGAAGTGCAGGAACAAATCCCCCCACTTTCAAACCCCTTCTTTGGTATTACTCTACTCCATAGAAGTTATATATTAAAAGCATAGTAGCTTCTTTGGTCTCTTAGGTATTTTCTGGCTTTCACAGGTGTTTCTGAATTCTTAGCCTTGGAAGTTATTGTTAAGTTGAGAGGGTAGTCTAAATGGGATAAGCGAGTATTTTTATTCATAACTATAAACAACTTCTTTTTTTGATTGTCAGCTTATGATCTGGGAAGTTCTTTTTAAAGCCTAATCAAAGGTTTAAGATAGTTAAGCAATATAGAGTAGAGAAATAAAATGAGAAGCTTATCTTTCTCAGTAATAGCATTCTTCAATCAGAATGACCTTTGAGATAAGATAAAGTTATATGACTGTTTGTTCATGTTATTCTTTAAAAAATCTTAAGTTAGAAGATTTGTCTAAGCTTCTGATTCTTTTATTTGCCAAGGTACCTTCCATTTAACCTTTTAGTACCTGGTCTTATTAAAGGAAAAGGCCTTTTTACCTTACAGCTTTCCTGTAAATACTTGTGATGGTTGTGGGGAAACCTTTTGCAAAATTTTGCTTTTGATTAAAATTCCAACATCCTTTCCTAGTTATCCCACTTCTGTATGTCTTCTGATAATAAAATTTATTATATGAGCATTTTCCCCAATTTAGTTAAAAATTTATTGGATGGCTATAAGCCACTCAAATGCCCTAGTTATATTTTTAAAAATTTTTAATTTTTACTAATGTAGTTTCTAAAAGTAAATATCTTATTCAGTTTGTCTAATAGTATATTACTTCTTACCTGAGCATTTAAAAAATAGACTTTATTTCTTATAGTCATTATTTACTGAGAAATAAATTATTTAAAATAATGTTTTGTGGTTGGTTTTAAGTGAAAATAAGAGGAAGGCAAAAAAGCTTTCTTGGAACACGTTTTAATGTTGCAGCATTTTGATGACTCTTATCAAAATTTATTTGTATTACATACTGTAGAATTAAATGTTTGTATTGAGGATGGACATTTTAGATTCACTTTATAGTAATACCATGTCAACAACAGTTATGGGTTAGTCTTTTTATACTTGGGTTTCTAATAGTTACTGGAGAGGTATATTAAGATTATGTGTAGATAAGGTTGTAATTAGGCAGCTCAAAGTTCAGAGAAGATCATTAGCTTGAAAGATAGAAATAACAGAGTTTCTTATCCATCAATATATAACAGAAGTTCAGGTGAACAGTATTTTATAGACAATGCAATATATCACTTTCCAGCTATTAGAGGTAATCCTAGGAGCTTAGAGTTAGTAGTATCACTGTTGTTTGTCCTTTGTCTTGAAGAGGACAGTGACATCAGGGAGGTGATGTCATGACTTGTAATTGAGTTGGATTTAAGTGAGACAGGGCAGTGCAAATTCACCTGAGTCATCTGGGTCCAGAGACAAGATATAGATCAGGAGGACTGGAGAGGAATGCAGTGGAAGATCTTGGCCTTTTAAAGCTTAAGCTTTTCCTTGGTCTTATTTGTCTGTGGAAATTCCCATTTAGTGATTAAGGGTAGGTAAAAAATGAGGCAAAGAATATCTTTTACCTAGTCAAAGGCCAAAACAAAACAAAACAAAACAAAAAAACAAAAACAAAATGGGAGGGGAAGACCTTCAGGTCTGGTTCAGAACAGAACCAGAACAGATCAGTTGCTGTTTACAGTAACTTTGAGCCATCAGAACCCAAATATTGACTCAGTGAGGCTTGGGTTGGAACCTATTGGCTAATTATTGAGGTGCCAGAGTGATTTGGGTTTAAGGCATAGTCCTTATGAAAAGTCCTTTCTTTTTTAAGAAATCTAACTCTAAGATATCTGTGAGATTTCAGGGAACAACATTTATATTTTTTTGGACAGAGCACCTACAGGTAAGAACATGTGTGTGAAAGAGGGAAAATAGGGAAGCAAGGAGGGAGAGAAAAAGAAAAAGGTGAAAAAAAGGAAGAAGGAAGGGAGGACAAGGAGGGAAGAGCTGCAACTGTAACTAGCTAGTGGGGCCCCTCATACTACTCAAAATTTTTTTCTCCTTCCTTTTTGAAGAGAACTGTGAACCATGCCCTCATGAATATGATATCATGATTTGCAAGTGATATTGTGATTTATAAGATATTTTTGTGTCATTTGTCATAGTAGCTTTTCACTAGTCATCTCTGTTATTTATTTAACTAGCATTTATTAAGTTTTTACTATATCTTAGCTCTGGAAATACAGATTGAAAAACAATTAGTCTAAACACCCCAAAGTTTAATTTAAATGAAGGGATATACAAAGTTTATGTGAAATACACTAAGGTAATTTCTTAGAAGTAGGGGTAAGGAACTCTAACTAATAGATGAATCAAGATCGAATTCTTGTAAGAGATTACATTGGAACAGAGCTGAAGGACACTAGGATTTTTCTCATTGAGAGGAAAAAAAGACAAAATGCCTCCCAGGCAGAGTATAACAAGTGGAACAATTGGGTTAGAACATAAAGTATATAAAGGAAAAGTAACGTACAGTTAGCAAGTAAAAGGCTTTAAAAGCCAACTAGAGACATTTGTATTTTGTCCTAGAAGCATTTAGAAGCCACTGAAATGTCTTAGCAAGGTTAGACTCTTGCTTTAACAATGCCAGTTTTGCATCTTTATGAAAGATAGTTTGGAAAGGGAAAAGACAAGAAAAGGATTCCAATTAGGAAGTTACTGCATTAGTTGAGCTATGTGTGAACAAAGTCAGAACTAAAGTGTTGTTTGTGTATGGAGGTCTAAAGGACCAGTTGTGAAGATAAATTCTATCTATTGAGTTAGAATCAGTAAGACTTGGCAATGGATTTGATTTGAGGGATATATCAAATGTAATTCTTAGGTTGCAAACTTGGGTGACTGGAAGATGGAAGTAATTTCAACCAAGAATACAAATGTTAGAAGAAGTGGTTTTATTTTCTAAATAAGAGTGGTAGAATCTTGAATGTGTTCCAATTTTAGATATGCAAATGGTAATATAAGCCTGGAATTCAGAAGTGAGGCCATGGCTGAATATATAGATTTGGCTGTCATTTGTATAAACATGATAATTGAGCTTATGGGAGTTGGTGAGAGTATTAAGAAAAAAAGTAGAGAGGAGGAAGACTAATAAAACAAGACAAAACTCTAAGGTGTGTTCACACAGTGAGTGGGCATGGTTGATAATCCAGCAAAGGAGACAAGTAGAACCAGGAAAGAAACTCAAGGAAAGGAGAGAATGTATGGGAGGAGGTTTGGACAAGTGTCAGATGCTGCAGAAAGGTTGAGAATGAGGACTGGGAAAGGCCCCTTTCAAAGCCTCCTGAGTATAGTCCAATAGCTTCATGATCCCTTTTTGGACTATTCTGCCTTATACTGATCTATTACTTAGTGGCTTTAAATATCTTATTTTCAGTAATAACAATTATATTTGCTTATGTGCATTTTAAAGCTTTTTAAGTGCATTTAAAATGCTTTATATCTGTTAGCTCATTTGATCATTATAACTGTGAGGTAGATAATATGGACTTAGAAAGTTTATGTGACTTAACTAAGCTATTTAAATGTAAGACTTTTTTACTCCAAGTCTAGAATTCTTTCTGCTCTATCACAGATGTCTAATGTATCATTTACTTGGCTCTTTAATACTTAATAAAATCATTGATTCAATCAGTGTGGATAATATGAATGTCCTTAAGAGTTTTTGTAGTAAAATAATAATAACTAGTAACACTTGTTTTTATTATTGTTTGGTAGCCAACCTTCTGGTGGTGAATCTTCCCATACTTAACTATATTGCTCATCAGAGAACAGACACATGACCTATAATTGGGCAATACTATTTTGCCTTTGCTAGAGCTTGTAATTCTGATGACAAAGCTACTCTTCAGAACCCAAGTTTTCCCCTATATTATGGTAAAGTTTTGGAGTTAGGTTTTAGTGAAGGGTTATTAGCACTTAATTATTCTCTAATTCTTTTGAGTGCTTTGATTATTACCTGCCTAAATTGAAAGATTTCTTAGCTGCAGTTGTAGCTATATTTAAAGCAATTCTTTCATAATCTTCTCTCCTCCCCATAGAATACAACAAAGCACAGAGATGTTTAATAAGTATTTCTTGCATGATTTATATGCATGTTTGTTTTAATAAGGTTGTTTTTTTTTTTTAGCATACTTTTGTCATTTTTTTTTTTTTTTTTACTATATTTAGTTAAAGTTCCTGTGTGAGGATAGGCTATATTCTGAAAGAAGATGGGTTTTGTTCATGAGAAAGTTTTGTTATTTCTTAGTATTACAAGTGTTACATTTGCATTCGTTTTCTTTTAAAGAAAAAAAAAGTGGTTACTTTGATAGCTAGTTGCCTCTGATGTTATAGTGTAATGCCATGAATCCATCCATTCAAAAAATGATCATGATAATGTATTATCTTTCATCTCCTCTATTATCTTTTAACTTAGAATGATAGTTCACTAAATGATCTTCTTAAGTCAAACATGAGCATTTTTAATACTAAATGTTTATTAAGTTGAATTTAATAAGTTCCTTTCCTAACAATTTATATAGATGACTGTAATCCATGTTCTAATCATATAATCTTGATTTTTCCTGCTGACCATTTGTGTTATTGGGATAATTGTCTCTGCCTTGCTTTAAGAATTTAAATCTTAACTTTTACTTTGCCTTCTATTTTGGAAGTAGATGAAGAACTAGGGAAAAGCTACCATTCTTACCTTTTCTGATCTTTAAGGTTCTGTTTAACATTTGTAGGCTCGTATAGTCTCCTGATACATCTGAAATGACTGAAAAGATGGAGGGTAATATCGTTGTGCATATCAAATGATGGTGCAAAAGTGTTGCTTCATGTTGGTTTTTGTTTTTATTTTTCCTGAGGAATGGTCAGTTATCAAGGTTAATCTTCCAAATTGGAAGGCAATGTGATGTAGTAGAAAGAGCAATGAATTTGGAAACTCAAGGTCTAGGGGTATATCTTGGGTTCTGTCACTGTACTAGGTGTGTGACTTTTGATAAATTATTTCGTTTTTCTGGGCCTTGGTTTGCTCTTCTAATAAATGTGGGAAAGATTTAGTATAATGAGAGAAAGGCAAATCAGTAAGTATTGAGCTTGCTAAATGCTGGGGGTACACAGAAAGCATTCATAATCTGAAAAGAACTATATAAATGGAAGCTATTATTGTAGAATATATTGAAGAAAAAATTCAGAAATATGATTGAAAAAATTTCCCAAATTTTTAGAGCACAATGTTTGAGGATGATCTTGTGTGTATATTATAATATCCATGACAGTTCACTCTATTTACTCATTTCCTTTTATATTTTTCTATACATAATCTTAAAGTTTTTTAAAATGTTGGGTGATTTATCTTCTTTAACTATAGAATATCTAGTTATGGCCTAATATTCTTATATTATTTTATCAGTATGAAACGTGGTTCACAAATTCATTTGCATTAAATTTGTCTATAATCTATACATGCTTACTGAAACTCTGTTGTATGTTTTCAGGCAATTTTTAAGTTCCCTTAAATATTGTTTTTCTTAAGTTTATTATTTATTGATTTTTCTTTTCCTGTTGTTTGGAATCTACTTCTGTCATTTATATGAAAGGAGTAAAGGATATGAACAACTTGGTAAAGGGCAAGGGAGTAAAGAAGCAGACAGCTTCACCCCCTGCTGGGAAGTTGGTAAACGTTTCTTTTTTGCATTCCACCTGACTGGAATGTGTATGTATACGACTATATAGATTCAAAAACATCTCTCCTGCCCTTCCAATCACTCAGGCCTACTTATGAACACTGAGTTTAGATGTCATGTCATCAAGTAAAATTTGAAAGCCTAGTTTATGTATTACAAGCCATTGACTCCTTATATGTTTAGAAACACTATCTATAAAGAAAGGGTTTGCTAGGTTAAATTATTAGAATAAAGAAAATTCCAAGATGGTATATAAATACTACCAAGAGAAAAGACTTTTCAAAAGTATTAATTCTTCTAGAATTCCCAATTTACATATATCACTTAACAAATTAATTACTGATTATTCTTAACTACTCATTATAAGTTATCTTTAGATTTCTACTACATAGCTGATGTTCCTTAATTATTTGTGTGTTCAGATTGTTGTATCATTAGTGAACCTCACTTTAAATGAAAATTTCAACTTATAAAGCATAAAGAATTCTTCTTTTACAAATTGTATAAGCTTTCTTCCCTTTTAAGTCTGACTTTCATTTATAAAACTGTTACCAAAAATTCTTTTAGCAGTGCATCTGTTATATGAAGCAAATTATGCAATTATCTTCAACTTGAAGCTTGTAATCACAGATTATAATATATAAGAAACATACATGTACTCTATGTCTTCAAACTTGTGTCTTCAGAAAAGAGGAATTATTTTCTATTAAAGAATACTAACTAGGGGGCAGCTAGTGGCGCAGTGGATAGAGCATCCGCCCTGAAGTCAGGAGGACTTGAGTTTAAATCTGGCTTCAGACACTTAACACTTCCTAGCTGTGTGATCCTGGCCAAGTCACTTAACTCCAGTTGCTTCAGCCAAAAAAAAAAAAAAAAAAAAGAATACTCATTATCTATCAACCCAGAAAAGTGAATACAATATTAGAATTCTGGAGATAAAAGGGACATAAGAGATATTCCTTCATTTTGCTGAAAAGGAAAATGAGATCCATAAATGTTCTATGTATACAACTAGATGGATTCCTAGTAATTGATTCTTTACATTTACTATGCTGTCTCTAGAAAAAACCATTGGTGAAAATGTAAAAAATTAAATGTGAAGTTAATGATTTGGCAGTTACTCCTAATTCTTAAAAATTTTTTATTAAAAATTATTCCTGGAACTTAATCTGAGAACCAGAATGATTACAAAAATATTTTCTTCTTTCTTTTGTTTCATTCAATTAATATTTTTGTACATTTTCCTCCATTATTCCAAGGAATATTTGTGTATATGTGTGTGTGTGTGTGTGTGAGAAAAGTATTAAAGTTGTATAATTTGTTAAAATGCTAATTATAATTTTAATATAGTAGTAATAGACATGTATTATCTATCTATCTATCTATCTATCTACTATAACAACACTATGTTAGGTTCTAGGGAGAGACAAAAGTTAGATTATTAGCCACCGCAGAGGTATAGGGAGTAATAGAGATATGTCACAGATAAAGATCATCACAATATACAATATTTCTTGATATGTATATTAGATATTGCAAAACAAAGCTCTACATTAGATGCAAAGGGGTATTTCTATATAGTCAAGAGGGACAATCCAGTGAAGTTTTAGTAGGAAAAAACCCCACAGCATTTAATTTATATTTTAAAGGGTAGAAATTCAATGAGGAAGAAAAGAAAGGCTATTCCAATTACAGAGAGAAAAGAAAGCATATGAAAAACCAAGAAAGTATAGATTTTGTATTGGGTTAAAGAGCATCTCAGTTTGGCAAGATTATAGAAGAGGTGAAGGGGAATGATATAAATGATTGGAAGAATAGAAGTGCCAGTCCAAAAAGTACTTAAGGAAGTCCTGATTTTGAGTAGAAGAATAACACAGATTTATGCTTGAGAGATTATTCTTGTTGCATTGGGACAGTTGTAATTAGAGAAGGAGTAGAGACATCAAAGATCATCTATTCCATATCAAAATATACAATGAATTGAAAATATTTTCTGATCAAGTTTTATTTTTGAATCATAGCACTAATACCTTATTCACTTAGAATGTTTGTGATCATTGAGGAAAATTAGACTGTTTCTGGTCTTTTGGACTGCTATGCTTGTACCTAAGTGATACTTACATATAATTAAGAGGTGGGAAGTATATCTGGTTTCAGAAGCAACAGAATTTAAGAGGAATATGTTTAACCAGGAAATGCCCTTAGTTTGTTAAGAGGGTCAGAAATGAAAAATCTTCTCTGGAGATTGATCAATAGTAATAGATAAAATAAAGAATGATGTGCTCAATGAGGTACAATTTAAATAGAGGAAATTTAATGGGAAGTGGCTACATTGGTAGCAGATGGACTTGCTTCCTGAATTTATATCTTACTGGAAATCTTAGACCAGTTAAAATTTGTTATTTAGATTTAGAGTCTGATAACCAGTATGGATAAGGAGAATTGTTTATTTGACTGTGCTCTTATGATTTTTGCAGACTTTTTTTTCACCTGTTGATTTTGGATTTTTTTTTTTTAACTAGGCTATTTTTATGATTCCCACAAATCCACCACCAACATTCCGAAAACCAGAACTTTGGTCTGATGAGTTCACTGATTTTGTCAAGAAGTGCTTAGTGAAGAGTCCTGAGCAGAGAGCCACAGCAACACAGCTCTTACAGGTCAGTACATATGTTGCTCAATGAGGTCGCTTTTTTCCTGCCCCTCAATTTCCTGGCTGTCAGCCATGGTGGCTATGAGTTTCATAATTCAGGAAATGTTAGTAGGACTTCAACCTCTGAAGATGTACAGATTATGACAGCTATTCTCTCTTGAATCTTTTTTTGATCTTCTATCTTTTGCCATGATTTTTTTTAACCCCAATTTCCTTGACATTCTAGTTTTTACCATTAAAAAAAAAAGTTAGTTTCCTACTTTAATGCTATTTTAAAATAAAATTTTCAAAGGATTCTATGTTCAAAAACTTAACTCTTGTGCTTTATCCACATACTGTTTACTTTGCTACTATTTCTAACATTTTCCTTCTAGTATACTCTTAGTCATTTGGTTTGTGTAAAGAAGAGATCGTTGAACTCTTTGAAAAGAATGAAGAGATATAAAAATGAAGTCTAAGATTACTAAAGAGGAATCAGTATTGTTTTCAGTAATAAACTTTGCTCCTACAGTAACAAGAATTTTTTGCTGAAAAGTACTTGAATTTTATCATCTTAGTTACATGAGATCTCTCTGTATATTTATTTCTTATTTATTCTAACAGATGTGTCAAGAGCCATTGAATATATAATAGATGTATCCCATTAAAACAAAAATAAAGCAAACCAAAAATTTTACTTTATTCTAGGTTAATAAACTCAATTTTAAAACATATGGACTCTTTAAAACTTTCTAGACTGTTATATAAACTTTCTTAAAAGTCTTCTCATTTCTAATACCTACTCTTTCAATCTGTCTCTTGATATCAGAGTAATTTTGTTTAATCTATCTTTGATATCAGAATACATTTTCATATATACTGATTTGATCCTGTCACTCCTCTTCTCAGAAACCTTTAGTGGTTTCTGCTTCCTATTTCCTATCAAGTTCATACTTCTTTGCTTGGCATTCAGACCTTCCTATGATCTTATGGGATCCAACATTCAAATCTTATTTCACATTACTCTCTTCCACTTGCATAACAGTCAGAATGGACTACTTTGTCTTTTCAGTATGTCCTGTGCTTTTGTAATCCACAATGAGGGCCATAACAATCTATTGCCTATGATTGCAGACAGAGGGAATTCCACATCATGGGCTTAAGTTACCTTTCCAGAGTGCCATTCTCTATTGTTTTATGCTCATTTCTCCTACATCCCTTTTTAAAATTCTACCATACCCTTCAACTGTGTTCACTGTAATCACATTCATTGTTAATAAATATAACAAAGCACCCTTTATATACAACTTTAACTTCTCTCTGGAAATTGCTTTGCATATATCTCATATTTAGTTTTTCATATACATATTGTTTTCTCCAACAGAATGTAAGCTTCTTGAGGGTATGGATTGTTGAGTTTTTGTCTTCATATCCTCATAGCACAAGTAATTCTCTGCCTGAAATAATTGAAAGTTAAAAATTCTTCTTTGTCCTGTGTTAATTCTCTTCTTTGTTCACAAAAGACCATAGCAGCAATTGTTAAAAATCACAAGGAAGCATTAATATAACTCTTAGAGATAATCTGTCTCTCCAGAGTTAAGAGATGTTCTCCTTGAAGAAAACTACATCAGAATTGGTATTTATATTACGTATGAAATCATATGACTTAAAGAAGTTGCAGTTGAATAGAAGAGTAGATAACAGATCATTCTTGTACAGAAAATTAATTAATTTATAGAATTGGCTTCCTTGTTAGAGATTACATGATATAGGGAGAAGAGTCTTGATAAAAGGATTAGACCACTTGAATTTAAATCTTAGGTTTATTACTTATTGGCCATATAATATAAGATAAATCATTTGGCTTTTCTTAGCTACATGGTCATCTACAAAATGGGGATATTAAATTTTATACTACCTAACTCACAGGATTATTGTACTATGCTGTTATATACAAAGTGAGTTCTTACTAAGTATTATTTTATCCCTCTGCTTATTGTGACTGGCTCTGTGAAGCCTTTCCAGATTCCTCTCCACATTATTGTTCTCTTGTATTTATTTGTGTATATAAGTACACAGCTGTGTAAAAGCTCCATGAGAACTAGTAATTTTGGTTTTGCTTATGCACAGAATATCAAAGAAAGGAATAATATAGTAAATTTGAGATTGTTGTCTTGTTTGAGCTAATCCTTTTCAATTATTTAAAGCTCCCTTAAAGCCCTTTTAAAGGAGTTAATTTTTATGCTTTATTTCTTTTGTCCAAGAAGAAATGATTTTTTACCTTCTTTCCATTTATTTTTAAGGCTTATTGAGTAATGTCAAACTTTTATGACCTATGCAAAAAATATAAATTGTACTGATTTCATATTTATAACAATTAAGAATGCAAAAAAAATAGGTTTGTAAAGTTTGAAATAGTTGAGCCATATCTTTAAACCATCCTAACTTTTTTTGGAAAGATCCATTAACATAAAATTATTGATAGTTTGATTCCATTTCCATCCCTTTTCATTCAAGTAGTTGATCTAAGTATCTCCCCACTTTCATTTCTTTTTTTTTTTTTTTTCTTTTGCTGAGGCAATTGGGATTAAGTGATTTGCCCAGGGTCACACAGCCAGAATGTTAAGTATGTAGGCTAGATTTGAACTCAGGTCCTACTCATTTCAGGACTGGTACTCTATCTACTGCACCAACTAGCTGTCTCTCTCTCTCCTCCCCGCTCCACCCCCCACATGCATACACACACTTTTTTTTTTTCTTTTTTATTATAGCTTTTTATTGACAGAACATATGCATGGGTAATTTTTCAACACTGACCCTTGCAAACACTTCTGATCCAACCTTCCTCTTCCTTCCCTCCACCCCCTCCACTAAATGGCAAGGCAGTCTCATACATGTTAAACATATTAAAGTATATCTTAAATACAATATATGTGTACATATTAGAAAGGTAAAAATAACCTGGGAAGAAAAACAAAAATGCAAGCAAATAACAACAGAAAGAGTGTAAATATTTTGTTGTGGTCCACACTCATTTCCAAGTGTTCTTAAGCTGGATGCAGTTCATCACTGATCAATTGGAATTGAATTGGATCCTCTCTTTGCTGAATATAGCCACTTCCTTCAGAATTTATCCTCATATAGTATTGTTGTTGAAGTGCATAATGATCTCCTGGTTCTGTTCATTTCACTTAGCTTCAGTTCATGTAAGTCTCTCCAAGCCTCTTTATTCATCCTGCTGGTAATTTCTTTCTTTCTTTCTTTTTTTTTTTTTTTAAATTTAATAACCTTTTATTTACAGGTTATATGCATGGGTAACTTTACAGCATTAACAATTGCCAAACCTCTTGTTCCAATTTTTCACCTCTTACCCCCCACCCCCTCCCCCAGATGGCAGGATGACCAGTAGATGTTAAATATATTAAAATATAAATTAGATACACAATAAGTATACATGACCAAAACGTTATTTTGCTGTACAAAAAGAATCAGACTCTGAAATACTGTACAATTAGCTTGTGAAGGAAATCAAAAATGCAAGTGGGCATAAATATAGGGATTGGGAGTTCAATGTAATGGTTTTTAGTCATCTCCCAGAGTTCTTTCTCTGGGCGTAGCTGGTTCAGTTCATTACGGCTCCATTGGAAATGACTTGGTTGATCTCGTTGCTGAGGATGGCCAGGTCCATCAGAACTGCTCATCATATAGTATTGTTGTTGAAGTATATAATGATCTCCTGGTCCTGCTCATTTCACTCCTGCTGGTCATTTCTTACAGAACAATAATATTCTATTACATTCATATACCATAATTTACTCAGCCATTTTCCAGTGGATTTGAAATCCAGTGGCATTTCTTGCCACTACAAAAAGGGCTGCCACAAACATTTTTGCACATACAGGTTTCTTTCCCTTCTTTAACATTTCTTTGGGATATAAGCCCAGAAGTAACATTTCTGGATCAAAGGGTATACACAATAGTTCCAAATTGCTTTCTAGAATTGTTGGATCCATTTACAACTCCACTAACAATGCATCAGTGTCCCAGTTTTCCCACATCCCCTCCAACAATCGTCATTATTTTTTCCTGTCATCTTAGCCAATCTGACAGGTGTGTAGTGGCATCTCCGAGTTGTCTTAATTTGCATTTCTCTGATCAATAATGATTTAGAACACATTTTCATATGAGTAGAAATAGTTTCGATTTCATCATCTGAAATTTGTCTGTTCATATCCTTTGAGTATGTATCAATTGGATAATGGCTTGATTTCTTACAAATTCTCTATATTTTAGAAATGAGGCCTTTATCAAAACCTTTAGCTGTAAAAATGTTTTCCCATTTCTTCGACAAAGAGATCTAACTCAGAAGCAGCTACACCCAAAGAAAGAACACTGGGAAATGAATGTAAACTGTTTGCAGTTTTGTTTTTCTTCCTGGGTTATTTATACCTTCTGAATCCAGTTCTTCCTGTGCAACAAGAGAATTCTTCGGTTCTGCAAAGATATATTATATCTAGGATATACTGTAACCTATTTAACATGTATAGGACTGATTGCCATCTGGGGGAGGGAGTGGGGGGAGGAGGGGAAAAATTGGAACAGAAGTGAGTGCAAGGGATAATGATGTAAAAAATTACCCTGGTATGGGTTCTGTCAATAAAAAGTTATTTAAAAAAAAGTTTTCCCAGTTTACTGCTCATAACCTTATATTTTGAAACCTCAAACTCCCTTCAACTGTTAGCTAAAGTGTCAAATCCTTCAGGAAACCTTTTCTTACCCTTCCTCTCCATCCTCTACCCCATTATATCTATAGAAGATAAGCTCTTTAAGGGCAAAAATTGACATTTATATTTGTCCTTCGCTCCTAATACAAGGACAACTTAATAAATGCTATTTTATACTTGTTATAATATAACTTCTTTAAAAAAGGCTTTCTTTTTCCTTAAGAAAAATTCACTCCAGGTTCCTTTTAAATAGATTTCTTCAGTGCATTTAAGCTTATTTGACTTATGAAAATTCAATTTATGTAGTCATTTTACATTTTGTAAGATGAAGTATTCTAGAATTTGTTTCAATAGATTGACCCAATTTACTGTAATTAACAAATTAGCAAATATTCATTAAATTCATGGAATTGATTAAAAACACCTTTTTCTGGCCTTTACCCTTTTCTAAATAGACTAAATACAAAAGATGATAATGTTTATCATTAGTCATATAACAAAGAGGATCATGTAACACTAAAATTTCACATAGTCTTCCTTCCTTATTCACTTCCTGTGTATTCAGAGACTTTAGTGTTAAAAATCTTCTTAGCAGCTTAATTGCATTCATCTCTACCCAATTTCAGATATACATTCACCATTATAGAAAACTCAGATTTTAATGATTTCTTAGTTAACTACCTGACTTCAAACCTTGTAATTCCACTCTGTATTTCACTTATCCTGTCACCCTTCCTTTATACACCATCTACTCTTTGTTTTCATTCTAACCTTTGATCTATTGATCTACTTTATTCTACCAGTCCATCTTCCAACCTGTTTTTACTTGCTTCCTAAACTTGTCTTGATTACAGAGCTTAATGCTTTTCATGTTTCATTAAGTACTACCTTAAACTATGCCATTCTAATATTACTAAAATATTTGTATAAAGAAACTTTTTTCAGATGGGATTTTTAAACACTTTTGGAGAGAAAATTATCTGTGATATAATTTTGGGGACTTGCACCTTTTTGTGTGGAGTGATGTCCTGCTTTTGTGAGAACAGTTTAATATTATAAATAGGCAGAGAAATTTTTCACTTATTAAAAATTATTTATTAATTAATTTTTTTACACTCCATTTTAATTAACCTCACCTTTAATTTAGGATTTATTTATTTTGGGGGGATTATGCAATTGGGGTTAAGTGACCTGCCCCAGGTCACATAGTAGTAAGTGTTAAGTGTCCCAAATCAAATTTGAACTTGGGTTCTCCTCACTTGAGGGCTGGTACTCTATCTATTGTATCATCTAGCTGCCCCTTACTTAAAAATCCGAAAAAACTGAGTATGAATAAACTTAATTTTAAGGGCACCAAAGAGAGTGGCTACCATATTGAGAACTCAAGAGCTGCAAAACCTGATAGTATATCAACTAATTTGCTTGTAACTGATTTATGAGTAATAAAGATGATAAAAATGACAAATCACATAAATATTTGGAGACTGTGATATGATTGAAAAAGAACTGTTAATTTGATGGGAGAAATTTGGGGAGAAGTGACTTTTTAGATGAAAAATGAATCATAGAGATACTCTCATCTGAGATACCACTTCATATCTCTTAAATTGGCTAAAATGACAAGAAAAGATGATAAATGCAGAGGGAATAGGGGAAAACTGTGATACAAATGCATTGTTAATGGAAGTGAAATGATACAATGCATTGTGAAGAGCAATTTGGAACTATGTCCAAAGGTCTATAAAACTGTGCATACCCTTTGATCCAGCAGCATCACTAAGGACCCACATGTGTTTTTTTTTTTTTTTTTCCTTATGGTTTTTCTCTTTTGGCCTGATTTTTCTTGCACAATATGACAGAAACAGAAATATGTTTAAAAAGATGGCACATTTCACTTATATCAGATAGTTTGCTGTTTTGGGGAGGGAAGAGGAATAGAAGGGAGGGAATATTTTGGAACACAGTATTATAAAATGTTGAAAAACTATCTTTACATGTATTGAGAAAAATAAAATACTATTGAGAAAAAAGAAAGGAAGGAACATATATTCTACTGAAAGTGTAAACTAGATGGCATTTGCCTTAAAATCTTTGATTTCGTAATCCTGTGACTAATGAAATGACTATGTAGAAAATGTAGCCCCTCTGCATTATTCTACCATTTTTCTGAAAAGGCATTACTAACACCTTTTTCTCAGCCCTTGTCCATCATGACAATATCCTGTGGAATATATTCTTTCAGCATTTATATTCTTTTCTATACCTTTTGAAAATGTTTTTGAGAAGATTTTAATATTGTAATAATTCTTTAAGCAGTATGTTAAAAGAATTTTGCTGATATAATTAACAAATGCTTCTTCTATATATAAGCATAGAAATAAAATTTCAAAACTAGATTATTCACCTTCTCTTCCTCTAAAACACTCCTGCTTTTCCACACAACCATTAGAACTGTATGTTCTTCCTTAGTGGATTTTTACTGTTCTTTAAAGGCATAGGAGTTAATATGTCTTAATTACCATACAGCCAGTTTAGGGGAGTTTTAGCATGGAAAGGTACACATATAACATATATTCTGTTTATGTGCATGATGAAGAGAAATAAAATAGTTTCACATAGTTTTGAAATAAGGACTGTATTTATTTGCTGTAAGAAATAGTTGCTGTTTTTCAACTGTTTCACATTTCACTTGTGGAAATGATTATATAACTTAAGATGTATTAAAACACAAATCTGCTGAAAAAGGCAACAAAAATGGTTGCTCTTCTTTTGACTACTAATTTGTGCTGTCAGCTTGTTAAGATTAATTAAATACTGTAACTGAATATTAGAATAGGTTTATTTTTATATGTCATATAATCACTACTATGTTTTATTTACTATCTAATGCCCACTTCCTTTGGACAATTATACCTTAAGTATAATGCAATTGTTAGTTACGTGGTTGCATTTTCCTATATTTTGATGTTTTTTTAAAAAACACAAAAGCAAAATTTTTAGTTCCAGAGTAGCTGAAAGATTATCTGTTCTGTTACTTAAGCTTTTAATTATTTTATTACAAAAAATACTAAAAAATGTTTACAATTGAGGCATATGATCCTGATTTACATTCACATGTTGTTTTTAACATCTGTTAGATGGAATTAAGAAAAATCTGTTGTATTTATGCTGTATAATTTTACCTTCCTAGCATCCTTTTATCAAGAATGCCAAACAAGTATCAATTCTAAGAGACCTGATCACAGAAGCTATGGACATAAAGGCCAAAAGACACGAAGAACAGCAAAGAGAACTAGAAGAGGAGGAAGAAAATTCGGTTTGTAATTATCCATTATTTTCCCAAAAATGTTGGTTTTACTAAACAT
The DNA here is from genome assembly GCF_902635505.1 of Sarcophilus harrisii. Lineage (NCBI taxonomy): Eukaryota > Metazoa > Chordata > Mammalia > Dasyuromorphia > Dasyuridae > Sarcophilus > Sarcophilus harrisii. Next base: position 579,820,778 of record NC_045426.1, on the reverse strand, counting down.
GGCCCCTTACTATTCAAAATATGATTCAATTTGCCAATACTGATCTAAGCAGAATTTTTCTAGAGTTGGTCAAGACAATTGCCAAATTGTCTTGTTACTGCATCCAAATTGTTACTAGACATGTTTTATGTTAGTGTCAACTTTAAAAAGACTGATATGTACATATATTTTTGTTACTATTATATAAGCTCATGATTGATTAGTTGAATTAAGAATTAAATCTCATACACTATCATAATTACTTTCAGTACTATAATTTAGCACTATTCCATAGCCACAATATCATAGATTATATCAAAAATTACTAGTGATGCCTGAAGATCACACTGTTCTCAGAGGGAGAAGTATGGCTTTATAATATAACTGTCAGTAATTTAGACTGTATCACTGAACTGGATTATTTGTCCCTTTTATTTGTCTACTTCCATTTTTAGTTTCATTAATCACTCATCCATCAGTTTTAGTTCATCTATATTGTTTAATGCATTCATTCATGTCTGACTCTTTGTGATCCCATTTAGGATTTTCTTGGGAAAGGTCCTGGAGCACTTTGCCATTTCCTTCTCCAGCTCATTTTACAGATGAGGAAAATGAGGCAAAAAGGGTTAAGTGATTTGCTTAGGGTCAGATAGTTACTAAGTGTCTGAGGTAGGATTTGAACTCTGGTTTTCCTGACTCTAGGCCTGATACCGTCTACTATTATAATAGTAGAAATTATTTAATACAGGGATTTGTTCTATTTTGGCCCATGTAATTTTGATTGCCCATCCTGTGCAACAATCTTAAGAGTACTTATATCTATTTTTAATACTTGCTTTGTCAAAGTCCCAGGGTTCAAGATGGCAGAGTGAAACCAGGAAGCTGCCTAAGCTCTTCCAGTTTCCCTTCTGAACAGAATCTGAATGAAACCATTCTCCAATTCAAGATAGATTAGAAGGACTTCAAATAAAATCAGTCTCACAGGGTGAGAGGGGTGGTCAGCCCAGTTTGGACAGTGTCTGGAAAAGCCAGTGAGAGGACTTAATCACAGCAGATCAGCAATTGAGACCCTTAATCCTGGTTATAGCAGAGATGACCAGTGGGGCAGCCTCCAGTCCCAGTACAAAAGACAAATTTTCAGCCCAGAAAAACCAGCCGGTTGCCTGGAGAGCAAGACACCAAACACAAGGAGCTCCTGTGCTCAAAGCCAGGACTCAGCTACACAAGAAACTGGGATAACTCCTTTATCCCAGGAGCAGAATTCAATCTTAAAAGTCATAAAATAGGAAAAAAGAAAAAAAGAAATAAAATAAGCAAGAAATGGGGGGAAAAAACCTTTAACTATAGAAAGCCACTACCATGACAGGGAAAACATTAACATCAACTCAAAAGACAAAATATCCACATGGGAAATCTCAAAGGGTGATATGAATTGATCTCAAGCCCAAAGAGGCTTCTTGGAAATGCTCCTAAAGGATTTTAAAAGGCAAATAAGAGAGGTAGAAGAAAAAATTTTAAAGGCAATAAGAGAGGTAGAAGAAAAGGAAAAGAAAGAAGATGTATGCAGGAGAGTCAACAGCTTGGAAAAGGAAGGATAAAAATTGAAGAAAACCATTTCTTAAAAAACACAGGTGGCCAAATGGGGAAAAAAAAATCAGATGAAGAGAACAGCACCTTGAAAAATAAAGCTAATCAAATGGAAAAAGATATTAAAAGCTAACTGAAGAAAATTATATATCAAAAATTGGAATTGAGCAAATGGAAGCTAATGACTCTCTGAGACATCAAGAATCAGTCAAACAAAATAAAATGAATGGCAAAGTGGAAGGAAATATAAAATACCTCACTGGAAAAACAAACTGGCCTGGAAAATAGATCCAGGAGAGACAATTTAAAAATTACTGGTCTACCTGAAGTTCATGCGGAAAAAAAAAAAAAAAAAAAAAGAGCCTGAATAGCATTCTTCAAGAGACCATTAAGGAAAACTTTACTGATATACTAAAATCAAAGGACAAAAGTCATTGAATGAATCCATTCATCACCTCAGGAAAGAGATCCCAAGGGAAAACCCAAGAAACATTTTTGCAAAACCCCAAATCTGTATTCTGAAGGAAAAAATACTGCAAGCTGCTAGCGGGAAAAAACCAATTCAGGTATTGAGGAGTTATAGTCAGGATTACCTGGGATCTAGCAGCTTCTACAATAAAGGGTCAGAGACCTGGAATAACATTCCAAAAGGCAAAGAACTTGGATTACAGCCAAGAATCAACTACCAGTCAGACTGAGTATCATCTTTCAGGGGAGAAAATGGATATTCAGTGAGTTAAGAGACTTTCAAATCACTTTTTTTTTTTTTTGAAAAGACCAAAACTAAACAAAATTTGTTCTTCAAATATAGGATTCTAGAGAAGCATAGAAAGGTGAACAAGAAAGGGGAAAAAATACCCATATATTATTTAAAAGTTAAACTGTTTACATCCCTAGATAGAAAACAATACTTGTAAATCTTGAGAATGGTATCTTTTATTAGGGCATTAAAGGGAATATACTTAAAGAGAAGAGGGTATCAAGAAGTTGATTTTGATATTATGATATTAAAAAAAATATTTAGGGGTAGAAAAAGGATTGTCCTAGGAGAAGAGAAAAGGGGAGGCAAAAGGAGGTAAATTAAGTCACATGAAGAGGCACAAAAGAAAGTAGAGGGAAAGAACAGGGAAGGATGAGCATTATCTGCAGCTTGATCTTATCCTTTTGGGCTCAAAGAGGTAAAAACATGTTCACTCAGTTGGATATAGAAATTTATCTTTATTCTATAAGGAAGGAGTAGAAAGGAAAAAGAAAGAGAGAGATGTTAGATAGAAGGGAGGGCATGGATTGTGTGGAAAGAGAACAGAAGTATATAGAGGGGTGAAAATAGAATGGAAGGAAATACAGAGCTGGTAATCATAATTGAGAATGTGAATGGGATGAACTCTCCCATAAAATGGAATCAGATAGATACATGGATAAATATTTTGTTTACAGGAAACATTTGAAACAAATACATACAGAGTAATGGTAAAAAGCTGAAGCAGAATTTTTTATTATTCAGTTGAAGTAAAAAGAAAAATAGCAATTTTGATCTCAGATAAAGTAAAAGCAAAAATAGATCTAATTAAAAGAGATAAAGAAGGAAACTACATCTTATTAAAGGATACCATAGTGTATGTGCATCAAATGGTATAGCACCAAATTCTTAGAGAAGTTATGCCACTTTCTGGCAGAAATAGACAGCAAAACTATATTAGTAGGGGACCTCAACCTCCCCCTCTCAAATCTAACCATGAAATAAGCAAGAAAGAAACTAGGGAGATTAATAAAATCTTAGAAAACTTAAACATGATAGACCCCAGAGAAAATTGAATAAGGATAGAAAAGTATATACCTCTTTCTCAGCAGTACTTGGCACCTACAGAAAAACTGACCATGTATAGTATAGTGCATAAAAATATTACTATCAAATGCAGAAAAGCAGAAATATTAAATGTTTTCTTTTCAAATCACAATTCAATAAAAAATACATTCAATAAAGGGCCAGGAAAAGATAGGCTAAAAACCAATTGTAAATTAAATAATCTAATTCTAAAGAATTAGTGGGTCAAACAGCAAATCTTAGAAACAACAATTTCATCCAAGAGAAGGAAAATAATGAGACAACATAGCAAAATCTATGGGAAGAAGCCAAAGCAGTTCTTAGGGGAAATTTTATATCTTTAAATAGTTAATATGAATAAAATCAGTGAATTGGGCAAGCAACTAAAAAAGCTAGAAAAATTACAAATTAAAAGCCTTCAATTAAATATTAAATTAGAAATTCTGAAACTCAAATGAGAGATTAATAAAATTGAAAGTAAGAAAATTATTGAATTAATTAATAAAACTAAGAATTGGTTTTTTGAAAAACTAATAAAATACTTAAACCTTTTGTTAATTTGATTAGGAAAAGGAAAAAAAAACAAATTACCAGCATAAAAAAATGAAAAGAGCAAATTTATCACCAATGAAGAAAAATTTAAAGCAATAATTAAGAGCTATTTTACTCAATTGTATGCCACAAACTTGACAATCCACTTGAAATGAATGAATATTTACAAAAGTATAAATTGCCTAAATTAACAGAAGAGGAAATCAAATATTTAACCCTAATTTAGGGGGAGGGGAGGGAAACATTGAACAAGCCATCAATGAATTTCTTAAGAAAAAAATCCTCCAGGACCAGATGGATTTATAAGTGAATTCTACCTAATATTTAAAGAACAACTAATTCCAATACTATGTAAACTATTTGGAAAAATTAAGTAGGAGTTCTGCCAAAATCCTTTTATGACACAAATATGGTACTGATATTTAAAGCAGGAAGAGCCAAAGTAGAGAGAAAATTACAGACCAATCTCCCTAATGAATGTTGATGCAAAAATTTTAAGTATTACACTATGACCAAGTAGGATTTATATCAGGAATTCAGGGCTGGTTCAATTGAAAGAAAATTATTGACATAATTGACCATATCAATAACCAGACAATAGAAATCATAAGATTATCCCAATAGATGCAGAAAAAACAAAATACAGCATCCATGCCTATAAAAACACTAGCGAGCAGTTTACATTAATGGAGTTTACCTTAAAATGATAAGCATCATCTTTCTAAAATCTTCAACAAGCATTATTTGTAATGGGGAGAAGTTAGCTGCATGCCCAGTGAGATCAGGGTTGAAACAAGGATGCCCATTATGACCACATTATTCATGATTGAACTAGAAATCTTGGTTTAGCAGTAAGAAAATTAAAATAAATTAAAGGAATTGAAGTTAAGCAACAAGGAGATAAAACTCTCTTTTTAGTTTTGCAGATGATATGATGGTATATCTAGAGAATCTTAGAGAATTGTCCAATTAACAGTTTTAGCAAAGTTTCAGGATAGAAATAAACCCACATCATCAACATTTTTATATGTTACTAATAAAGCCTAGTAGCAAGAGATATAAGAGAAGTTCCATTAATCCCAATAAACTTTGGATGGAAAATGCCAATTGCTCTAGAGAGAAAACTTTGGAGACTGAATGTAAATCAATACATGCTATGTTCACTTTTTTTCCCTACTATTTTCCTCTCTTGTGATTTTCCCCTTTTATTCTGATATTTCTCTCCCAACATGATTCATAAGGAAATATGTTAAAAAATGAATGTTCATTTTTAAAGAAAAAATGTTTTTACATATAACTGGGGAAAATAGAAACTAAAAAAAGAAATAATTACTTGCTTTGATTAGCAGTGATTGAACTTTAAGAGTATTAAATATAGACTCAGGAGACTACAATTCAAATTACACATTGGATATTAACTGGGTAGTGATGGACAAATATTTGACCTCTCAGTTTCATCATTTATAAAATGGAAAAAATAGTATTTGTACTATCTGTTTCATAGGATGATTATAAATCTTTACGTATAAATGTGAATTACTATTATGATCATCAATAATATAAATATTAGAGATTCTGGCTGTCTTTTATATGTTGTATTATGATCAGATAGTGATGAATTTTTGTCTATATTAAAATGAAATTCAGAATGGATCGATGCTGTATCATATGCTTGGGTTTTAGAAGTTGATTTCACAAGTATAATTTGGAATAACATGGTTGGACAAAAATTTGCCTGAAAAAGATGTGGGAGATTTTAATAAACTCTCTCAGATTTGCTAGGATTCAGCAATATGATGTTGCAATTAAGAAACTATTGTGGTATTGGACTATAGTAAGAGCAGCATAGCTTCCAGAAAAAAGGAGATGATAGTTATGCTAACTGTGTCATGATCAAACCACATTTGGAGTATTATATTTGGTTTTATGCACTATATTTTATTATTATTTTTTATTATAGTTTTTTATTTACAAAACATATGCATGGGTAATTTTTCAACATTGACCCTTGCAAAACCTTCTGTTCCAACTTTTCCCCTCCTTCCCCCCATCCCATCCCGTAGATGGCAGGTAGTCCAATACAGGTTAAATATGTTAAAGTATATGTTAAATACAACATATGTATACATATTTATACAATTGTCTTGCTGCACAAGAAAAATCGGATTTAGAAAGAAGGTAGAAAAATGTGAGAAGGAAAGCAGAAATGCAAGCAAACAATAACAGAAAGTGGAAATGCTATGTTATGGTCCACACTTAGTTCCCACAGTTCTCTCTCTGATGTAGCTGGTTCTCTTCATTACTGAACAATTGGAACTGGTTTGAATCATCTCATTGTTGAAGAGAGCCATGTCCATCAGAATTCATCATCTTTGAAGTGTATAATTATATCCTGGTTCTGCTCATTTTACTTAGCATCATTTCATGTAAGTCTCCCCAGGCCTCTCTGAAATCATCCTGCTGACCATTTCTTACAGGAAAATAATATTCCATAACATTCATATACCACAATTTATTCAGCCATTCTCCAATTGATGGGCATCCATTCAATTTCCAGTTTCTAGCCAGTACAAAAAGGGCTGCCACAAACATTTTTGCATATACGGGACCCTTTCCCTTCTTTAAGACTTCTTTTGGGATATAACCAGTATAACACCAGTTATATAAACAGTATATACTTTGGGGATATAACGCCAGTAGTAACACTGCTAGATCAAAGGGTGTGCACAGTTTGATAATTTTTTGAGCATACTTCCAAATTGCTCTCCAGAATGGTTGGATCCATTCATAATTCCACCAACAATGTATAATGTCCCAGTTTTCTCCCACATCCCCTCCAATATTTGTCATTATCTTTTCCTGTCATTTTAGCCAATCTAAGAGGTGTATAGGGGTATCTCAGAGTTGTATTAATTTGCATTTCTCTGATCAATAATGATTTGGAGCACCTTTTCATATGACTAAAAATAGTTTCAATTTCTTCATCTGAAAATTGTCTGTTCATATCCTTTGACCATTTATCAATTGGAGAATGGCTTGATTTCTTATAAATTTGAGTTCAATTTTCTACATATTTTGGAAATGAGGCCTTTATCAGAACCTTTGACTGTAAAAACTGTTTTCCTAGTTTATTGCTTCCCTTCTAATCTTGTCTGTATTAATTTTGTTTGTACAAAAACTTTTTAACTTAATATAATCAAAATTTTCTATTTTGTGATCAGTAATGGTCTCTAGTTTTTCTTTGGTCACAAATTCCTTCCTTCTCCACAGGTCTGAGAGGTAAAGTATCCTATGTTCTTCTAATTTATTTATAATCTCATTCTTTATTTCCAGATCAATTTGACCTTATCTTGGTGTACGGTGTTAAGTGTGGGTCTATGCCTAGTGTCCAATTTTCCCAGCAGTTTTTATCAAATAGTGAATTCTCATCTCAAAAGCTAGGATTATCACTGTATTTTAGAAGAATGTTGATAAACTGCATGCTATTCAGCGAAAAATTACTAGGATACTGAAGGACCTTGAGTATGTTATACAAGGAGTATGAAGAATTTGGGGGTAACTTAGAGAAGAAAATACTCAAAAGAGATATGAAAGCTATTTTAAAGGACTCAAACTTTTCATTTTCCAGATGGATTAGATTTATTCCATTTAGATTGAAGAGTTGAAACCAGAAGTGTAGAAGTTGCAAAGAGGCACATATAGGATTGGTTTAATGAACAACTTTCTAACAACTATAATTATCCTAAGTATAATGAGTTGCCTTGCAAAGTGGCAGCTTCATGCCTCATTGAAAATGTTCAAGCAAGGCTGGATGATTGTTTGTTGGCTTTGTTGTAGCGAATATTTTATAAGAAAACTTCCATGTAGATTCTTTGTAAAGTATCTTACTTGATAAAAAACTTCAGCCAGATTACATTTTATGCCTTACCTGTTAATAAGGCATTTTCTCTGTGGTGACACGTATTAATGACAGCATATTAATCAGAGATGCTGTGTGGAAAAAAGGTTTCATGATGCTCTGTTATTTCAAAATGCTTTTTTATGATCAACAAAGAACTTTTATATTCTCTTTAACTTTTTATCAGTTCTGTAATTATGAAGATGAGGTCAGCTATAGAAAACAATTTGTTCTTTTTTCATACTTTCATCAAGGGTATTCTATATATATATATATCATTCTAAATCTATAGTTCATTGTAAAATATACGGATGAGAAAATGGATGTTTGAAGCAGTAATTCTTTGTAGTTTCTTAATCCTAGAATCTGAGATTTTGAAGGAACCTCATAGGAATTTACTCAAATTAGTTTCTTAAAAAAAAGATCTCTATGATGTAACACATGGCAATTTATTGTTTCCTTAAAGACCCTTAATGTTGGTAGATGTCTTTTCTTTTCTTTTCTTTTCTTGGTTTTTTTTTTTTAAATAATAACTTTTTATTGACAGAACCCATGCCAGGGAAATTTTTTTTTACAACATTATCCCTTGCATTCACTTCTGTTCCAATTTTTCCCTCCCACCCTCCATCCCCTCCCCCAGATGGCAAGCAGTCCTATATATGTTGAATATGTCATAGTATATCCTAGACATAATGTATGTATGCAGAACTAAACAATTTTCTTGTTACACAGGGAAAATTGGATTACCGGGAAGAAAAACAAAAAATGCAAACAGTTTACATTCATTTCCCAGTGTGTTTTCTTTGGGTATAGCTGCTTCTGTCCATCATTGATTAATTGAAACTGAATTAGGTCTCTTTGTCAAAGAAATCCACTTCCATCAGAGTACATCTTCATGCAGTATCGTTGTTGACGTATATAATGATTTCCTGGTTCTGCTCATTTCACTCAGCATCAGTTCATGTAAGTCTCTCAAGCCTCTCTGTATTCATCCTGCTGGTCATTTCTTACAGAACAATAATATTCCATAACATTCATATACCACAATTTACCCAACCATTCTCCAATTGATGGGCATCCACTCAGTTTCCAGTTTCTAGCTACTACAAACAGGGCTGCCACAAACATTTTGGCACATACAGGTCCCTTTCCCTTCTTTAGTATCTCCTTGGGGTATAAGCCCAGTAGTAGCACTGCTGGATCAAAGGGTATGCACAGTTTGATAACTTTTTGGGCATAATTCCAGATTGCTCTCCAGAATGGTTGGATTTGTTCACAACTCCACCAACAATGTATCAGTGTCCCAGTTTTCCCATATCCCCTCCAACAATCATCATTATTTTTTCTTGTCATCTTAGCCAATCTGACAAGTGTGTAGTGGTATCTCAGAATTGTCTTAATTTTCATTTCTCTGATTAATAATGATTTGGAATACTCTTTCATATGAGTGGTAAGAGTTCTAATTTCATCATCTGAAAATTTTCTGTTCATATCCTTTGACCATTTGTCAATTGGGGAATGGCTTGGTTTCTTATAAATTAGAGTCAATTCTCTATATATTTTGGAAATGAGGCCTTTATCAGAACCTTTAACTGTGAAGATGTTTTCCCACTTTGTTGCTTCCCTTCTAATCTAGTTTGCATTAGTTTTGTTTGTACAGAAGCTTTTTAATTTGATGTAATCAAAAGTTTCTATTTTGTGATCAATAATGGTTTCTAGTTTGTCTTTGCTCACAAATTTCTTCCTCCTCCACAAGTCTGAGAGATAAACTATTCTATGTTCCTCCAATTTATTTAAAATCTCGTTCTTTATGTCTAAATCATGGACCCATTTTGATCTTATCTTGGTATACGGTGTTAAGTGTGGGTCCATGCCTAATTTCTGCCATACTAATTTCTAGTTATCCCAGCAGTTTTTGTCAAATAATGAATTCTTATTCCAAAAGTTAGGTCTTTGGGTTTGTCAAACACTAGATTGCTATAGTTGAGTATTCTGTTTTGTGAACCTAACCTCTTCCACTGATCAACTAATCTATTTCTTAGCCAATACCAAATGGTTTTGGTGACTGCTGCTTTATAATATAGTTTTAGATCAGGTACAGCTAGGCTGCCTTCATTTGATTTTTTTTTTTCATTAATTCTTTTGAGATTCTCGACCTTTTATTATTCCATATGAATTTTGTTGTTATTTTTTCTAGATCATTAAAATATTTTCTTGGAAGTCTGATTGGTATAGCACTAAATAAATAGATTAGTTTAAGGAGTATTGTCATCTTTATTATATTCGCTCGGCCTATCCAGGAGCACTTAGTATTTTTCCAATTATTTAAGTCTGACTTTATTTGTGTGGAAAGTTTTTTGTAATTTTGCTCATATAATTCCTGACTTTCCTTTGGTAGATAGATTCCCAAATATTTTATGCTGTCGACAGTTATTTTGAATGGAATTTCTCTTTGTATCTCTTGCTGTTGGATTTTGTTGGTGATGTATAAAAATGCTGAGGATTTATGGGGATTTATTTTATAACCTGCAACTTGCTAAAGTTATAAATTATTTCTAATAGCTTTTTAGTGGAATATCTGGGGTTCTCTAAGTATACCATCATATCATCTGCAAAGAGTGATAGTCTGGTTTCCTCATTGCCTATTCTGATTCTTTTAATCTCTTTCTCGACTCTTATTGCCGAGGCTAGTGTTTCTAATTCAATATTGAATAATAATGGTGGTAGACATCTTTTCAATGTAGGACAGCACATTCTTCTTATGGACAACTTTAATTATTAGGAAGCTCTTCCTTGTATCTAGCCCAAATTTCCTTCTTTGCAATTTCCTCTGATTGCTACTACTTTTGTCTTCTGGGACCAAGAAGATACAAGTAGGGGAGAGAAGAAACTAAATTTACTCTAGGTTGGAACCATATTATTATAGGTCTGCAATATCAGGGTCAGAAATTTCACTTTTATGTCTCAAGAAATTTGGAGTCACTGAAGATCTAGGAGTAGTGGAAGATTCTGATAATGGCATTGCATTAGGTAGTTTTCTCGACGTGTAAGATGAATTTGAGATGTCAGTTAATTGAATAATGGGATCATTGATTCAATTTAGTTTTGAAGGTAGAAAAATCCTTTAGGAAGTTGTTATAATAGTCAAGATGAGGAGACATGAAGCTTTGAACTAAGGTTGGTGAATGAAAGGAATTAGGTATGAGAAAAATTTAATAGGTGTAATCAACAAATTTTAGCAGCTAATAGGACTTATGGAATGATTGATAAGGAGAGAGACACACAGAGTAAGGCTAAAAGTAAATGGCTGGAGCAGAATATATTATGCTTCAGTTGAAGTAGAAAAGCAGGTCTAGCAATTCTAATCTTAGACAAAACAAAAGCAAAAATAGATCTAATTAAAAGAGATAAGGAAGTCATATCTTTTTAAAAGGTATCATAGACAATAAAGTAATATCAATACTAAACCTATAGGGGCCAAGTGGTATAGCATCCAAATTCTTAGAGAATAAGTTATCAGTTGCACAAAGATATAGTGGGGAATCTCCCCCTTTTCCCCCCAGAATTAGATAAATCTAATCACAAAATTAACAAGAAAGAAGTTTTGGACAAAATTGAATGATGATACAAGGGAATATATCTTTTTCTCAGTGGTACATGGCACTGACACAAAATTAATTATGAATTAGGGCATTAAAAACCTCACAATCAAATACAGAAAGATGGAAATAGTAAACTCATCATTTTCAGATCATGATGAAATAAAAATTACATGAAATAAAGGAGTAGGGAAAGATAGACTAAAATTTGATTGAGAATGAAGCAATTCTTTAGCAAAGAATGAGTAGATTGATAGAGAAATGCAAATTAAGACAACCCTGAGATACCACTACATACCTGTCAGATTGGCTAGAATGACAGATAAAGATAATGTGGATTGTTGGAGGGGATGTGGGAAAACTGGGACACTTATACATTGTTGGTGGAATTGTGAACACATCCAGCCATTCTGGAGAGCAATTTAGAACTATGCTCAAAAAAATTATCAAACTGTGCATACCCTTTGATCCAGCAGTGTTACTACTGGGCTTATATCCCAAAGAGATCTTAAAGAAAGGAAAGGGCCCTGCATGTGCAAGAATGTTTGTGGCAACCCTCTTTATAGTGGTCAGAAACTGGAAACTGAGTGGATGCCCCTCAATTAGAGAATGGCTGAATAAATTGTATATGAATGTTATGGAATATTATTGTTGTGTAATAAATGACCAGCAGGATGATTTCGGAGAGGCCTGGAGAGACTTACATGAACTGATGTTGAGTGAAATGAGCGGGACCAGAAGATCATTATATATTTCAATAACAATACTATATGATGATCAATTCCGATGGACATGGCCCTCTTCAACAATAAGATGAAACAAATCAGTTCCAATTGAACAGTAATGAATTGAACCAGCTACACCCAGCGAAAGAACTCTGGGAGATGACTATGAACTATTACATAGAATTCCCAAACCCTCTATTTTTGTCCACCTGCATTTTTGATTTCCTTCACAGGTTAATAGTACGCTATTTCAAAGTCCGATTCTTCTTGTGCAGCAAAATAACTGTATGGACATATGTACATATATTGTATTTAACATATACTTTAACATATTTAACATGTATTGGTCTACCTGCCACCTGGGGCAGGGGGTAGAGGGAAGGAGGGGAAGAATTGGAACAAAAAGTTTTTCCAACTGTTAATGCTGAAAAATTAACCCATGCATATATCTTGTAAATAAAAAGATACATATATATATATATATATATATACATACATATATATGAATGAGTGGATTGAAAAACAAATCAAAGAAATAATCAATAATTTCATCTAAGAAAAAGCAATACCAAAACTCATGGGATGCAGCCAAAGCAGTTCTTAAGGGGAATTTTATATCCCTGAATACTTACATGATAGATAAGTAGATAAGAAGAGGTCATGCAACTAAAAGAGCTAGAAAAAGAACAAATTTAAAACCCCCAATACGAAATTGGAAAACCTGAAAATCAAAGGAGAGATTAATAAAGTTGAAAATAAGAAAACTATTGAAATAATAAATAAAACTTAGAGTTGGTTTTATGAAAAAAACAACAAAATAGATCAACCTTTAGTTAATTTGATTAGAACAAGGAAAGAAGAAAACCAAATTACTAGCAACAAAAATAAAAAGTGTTAACTTATCACAGTGAAGAAGAAATTAAAAAATTAGGAGCTATTTTGCCAAACTATATGCCAACAAACTTGACAGTCTAATTGAAATGGATGAATATTTCAAAAATATAAGTTGCCTAGATTATTAGAAGAGTAAATAAAATGCTTAACCCTATTTTTATTATTATTATAGCTTTTTATTTACAAAATATATGCATGATTTAGAAAAAAAAACAACTAACAGAAATCATATGATTATCCCCACTTTTCTTCAATATTTTACTAGTGTAATGCCGGAGAAATTGAGGCAGGAGAGAGATTAGAGAGTTTTTAGTATTTTATTAATTGGAGAGCATAATTGACAGGACAGCACTCTCATCTCAAAGTATCCAGTGATGAATGGGAGAATCCCAAATCCTTAAATACCTTTTACAGACAAAGAAGGGGACAGAAGCTGGAAACTTCTTCACAGACCCATTTGTTTCTGTCAGGATTGGGGGTGAGGCTATAAATTCTTACTAAAAGCCAGAGTCAGGATGTCTGAATAAACTGAAGTAAAGATGTCAAGGAGGTATCTGGGATAGTCTTATCTTTTAGAATATTTTAGAGGGATAGTACAAATTTTTGAGGACAGAAGGAGCTAGGAGTCAGGAAGTCTGATCTCCCCCTTATCTTAAGTCTTACATTGACAGTTTATAACCTTAGAGCAAATGTTAATGGACCATTAACATCTTAATGGTCCAGAAGGAGGTTTTACAACTAAGGGGATGAGGCAGAACAGTTAAGGAAACTGAGATAGAACAATTCAGGGAAACTCAGTCAGGACTAGTCCAGGGAAACTAGTACAGGGAAACTGAGTCAGGACAGTTAAAGAGAACTGTGGCACAACACTAGAAATGTTAGCTTTAGCAATAAGAGAAGAAAAAGAAATTGAAGGAATTGGAGTAGGCAATGAGGAAATAAAAATATTACTCTTTGTAGATGATATGATGGTATACTTAGAGAATCAACTAAAAAACTACTCGGACCAATAACTTTAGCAAAGCTGCAGTGTATAAAATAAACCTACATAAATCATCTTCATATGTATATGTTATCAACAAAGCCCAGCTGCAAGGGATAAAAAGAGAAATTCTCCTTAAAATAACTGTAGATAAAATAAAATATTTGGGTGTCTACCTGTCAAGACAAACCAGGAATTAGATGAACACAATTACCAAACACTTTCCTCACAAATAAAGTTTGATCTAAACAATTGGAAAAATATCAATTCCTTATATGGCTAAGCTATATAATAAAAATGATAATTTTACCTAAATTCATATGTTTTTTCAGTGCCATATCAATCAAATTGCCTAAAAAAATATTTTATGGAAGTAGAAAATAAACAACAAAATTCATTTGGGAGAAAAAAAGGTCAAGAATATCAAGGGAATTATTACTTGGGGGAGGGAAGGAGTAGGGGATGAGGGGAGGAACGGGGAAATGCAAAGTCTCCTTGAATGATAGAAATAGTCTATTGCCAGGTGTATACAGCAGTCTTCAAATTTTTTAAATAGGGGGCCAGTTCACTGTCCTTCAGACTGTTGGAGGCCAAAGTAAAAACAAAAACTTTGTTTTGTGGGCCTTTAAATAAAGAAACTTCATATCCCTGGGTGAGGGGGATAAATGTCCTCAGCTGCTGCATCTGGCCGTTGGCCGTAGTTTGAGGACCCCTGCAAGCCTTTTCAGTTTGGTTCCTACTAAACTTTATTTCATACTGACGAGGGGAGCCCTGAGACTCTCTCTCTTTCTCTCTCTGACTTTGGGAGGGAATGCTAAGCTCTCCCTTGAGAAACCTGCTCCAGGGAATCAAGATAAAGTGGTTTTCATTCTGTTATCTGGATGGGACTAGTTGAGTCCAGGACCACTCCTAACTCTATTGAATTGGAGATTAGCCCAGAGACACTCATTCAATTCTAAGATTTTCGATTCTCATTCCAGCTCAAACTGCACCCAGACCCCATCAAGAGCTGTCCCCAGCTTCTAGCCTAGGTTTCAAAGAGCCAAGTTGGGACTCACTTCTTGCAGAAGGCTTAAAGTAGCTTGCTCAGCAGCAACCCTCTGCCCACTGAAATGATATTCTCTTTCAGCATTTCCCCTTCTTTATCTTTCTCACCTATTTCTCTTGTAAGATTTTATTCACTTTCTCTGCTACAGGATTTCTCTGCTAGAAACTCTCTGCTAAGACTCCTCCACTAGAATCTTTGCTTCTCTATTGGGAACTTGCCACCAAGGAATTCAGTCTTTCTAGGGAAGACTGACTTCCTAATGCCAATAATAAACTTCTTTTCTCAGTCTAGCTTTTCGGGTTCATAAGCTAGACTGAGAAAAGAAGTTTATTTCGGGTTCATAAATTCCTTTATGAAGGACCTCTGTGCCAACCAAAGGGGTTCCCAGAACTCCCAGCCCTGCACCAGACCTCATCATTTGGCTCCCTGACCTTTAGGAACCCAAATCTCTTCAATACCTTTCTTCTTCATTCTTTTTGTTTGGCCAAATTGGACCACTAATCTTTCTACAAAAATTATACTCTATTTCCTTCCTCCATGCCTCTTCCAAAGCCTACCAGTGCCCAGAATATACGCTTAAGTCTCTTAGAATCTTGTTCTTCCTTCAGGGCTCAATTTAAGTGCCCCTTCTCTATGAAGCCTTCAAGAATATCCTGTTGTAATTGTTTTAGTCTTCCTATATTTTCTGTATGCCTTTTCTGTGTCCTTATTGTGCCTTTTGTATAAATTGGTTCCTCAATAGAATATAATATTCTTCAGGGAAGGGATTTTTTGTTTTTGTTGTTGTTTTCCTACTCCTAATACCTTATATACATTGAAGGAACATGATAATTGTTTGTTGAATTGTATTGAATGACCAGAGATTGCATTCTGCTGATATTAAATCTTTAGGAACCTGTATTCCATGGAGGCATTAAAATAGGACATTGTAATGTAAGAAATATGTTGGCTAGATGTATTGCAGGCAAGGAGGCAAGGAGAGGAAAGCTGAGCTGAATATAAACACTTCAACTTTTTTGTTTGTTTGTTTTTGATCCTACCATAGAATAATAATCCCTATATCAGTCTCTACCTCTCGCTTTCTAACAACTCAAAAACTATTAACCCCCCCCCCCCCAAACTCCATATCTTAAGACCTAAAAACTTAAATAAGGATTACATTTACTCCAGAGACTTACCTGTGGTTTAGACTATCTTGGACTCATCTTGTTTTATCTCTGGATCCTACAATGTGAGAATGAGATTTTAGTAATGTATTCACTTTAACAAAATTTCATGACAGCAGAACAGTTTGTACATACCTTGTGATGAGATCCTGTGTCATTAGTTGGGGTTGGCAGAAAGAGCCTGAAATTAGTCCCTTAGGCAAGAAGGGGGAAGGTAGATCACTGATGGGGATCAGTTCAATCTTATAATTCTACTCTCTGTGAAAGTTGTGGGTAGCCCCACCTTGCTATGTCCTGTCAGAAAGCCAAGTTATGTCAAACCTCAGAGTAAATTTCCCCTCTTAATCATGTTTATCACGCCATCTTTGCTAAATCCCTTTTGGGTCAATCCATCTTGGTATTAAACCCTAAAAGTGTCTTTCCTTTCATTCCCACCTCCCCTCATCTTTTTCCTTATAGCTAACTAAAGCTTTTAAGATGCTAAGCTCTTCTATGGATTTAGCCTGCCAATTTAGGTCATATTCCAAACTCATGGAGTTTCTCCTGGTTAATTGTGAGCTCCACTAGGAAATTTGTCTTTTCCATTGTTAATTATTAAAACTCCTTTCCTTGTTATGTGCTCTCACAAGTCTATTTTATATTTACCAATCCTGATATCTGTTGTATCTCTTCATTTTGTCTATGACCTCTTCTCCTAAGTAAACCTGTCTTTTGCTGAAGAGAATGGCCATTGTGAATTCATCACATGACCAAATCCTAACATTTGGTGCCTATATCAATTTCATCATTCGGTGCTGTATCCCATACACATCATCTGAAACTAGAAATTGCTGCCCTAAACTCATCCCTTGAAGTTTGTTGTGATTTGATTTTACCTTTATTTGATGATGACTTTTCAGCTCAGAAAATATTGTATCAAAAGAGCTTCAAAGGTTCATATATTTATAATTAGAAAGGACTTTAGAGATGAACAAGATCAGCCACATTCATTCTGTATATGAGCAAACTGAGGTCCTGACAGGTCACACAAGGTAGGAAGCAAGTACAAAGCCAGGGAGACCTAGGGACTCTGACTCCATATTCTTTATATCACAACACTTAGACAAATGCATAATGTGTTCCTTTAAATTTCCTTACAGATATAAAATAGAATATTTCATTGGGGAAAAATATGTTCTAGTGCTTTTGGGGGGAGGTAGAGATAGGCGAGATAGATAGGAAAGACACTAAAGTCTATTGGAAAATTTTTCTTGTAGAACTTAAACAAAAGAAGTACCAACAATTAACAATGAATTAACCATTCATTGCTTTCACATAATCCAAACAATTTTCAACACAGTTTATCTTAACGTGTGTACGTTAATATAATCTACTTTTGTTGGTCTACTACCTAGCACTTCTGGCCAGTAATTCTTAACTGTTAAAATAACAAGGAACATGTGTTGCTTTAAAAAAATTATTCTTTACTTATCAGAATATTTTACCTTAGTGTTGGTAACTGAGGTTAAAGTAGGAGAATATTAGAGCAATAAGAAGACTTCTTATTTTGAACAAATAATAAAGCCTTTTACAGAGGAAAGATAAGAAGGTACTGGAATACTGGGATTCTAAGGGGCAGAGAAGTGTTTTGCAGGTATGGAGAAACTTATTTAGTCACAATGATGAGGAATAGCATACTCAGTTTGGGCAAAAATTAACTTGCCAATTTGTCTGGAAAATAGTTACCAAAGGTGAGTTTTTTTGAAAAGAAAAAAAAAAAATGAAAAAGTAAGAAAGATAGCTGGAAACCAGAATGGAGGGTTTAAATGCCAGACTAAAGAGTTTGTATTTAGTTGCTAGAGTCTGTTGTGGCCTGCTTTCTAAAACCCTTAAGTTGGGGTGATAAAATGAACCATGCTTTCTAGATTCCCTGTTGGGGTGATAAAAATGAACCATGCTTTCTAGATCTCCCATGCCAGGGTGATTAAAATATACTTTCCTAGTAGAGAAGTGATGAGGTGGGACTCCTGAGGATGATAGAAAAATGGAGTTTGTTTATTCCCAAACTTTTTATACCTTCATACCCTTATATAAACAAAACAACACTAGGCATGTGCTAAGTATATACTGCGCACATGGGACCACATAAACAACTTGCTATTATATGTAGTTGCCACCTCTGCTGGTTGTCAGGCATCCCTAACTTTTCAGAAAAGCCAAGAGCCTTTAGGGTAGATGGGGAGCCCAACTAGACATTGTTAGCAGGTTCCCTCGGGGTGGAAGGGTCTTATACTTCACCCAGAGTTCCCCCACTGTCTGTACCTCTCTACAAGAGTCATAGGGAACTAACAAGAGTTTTTGAAGTAGGAGGTTTATATGGTGAGATCTGTGTTCTAATAATAGCTATATAATAGCTTTGTGGAAGATGGGTTGAAGAAGGAAAGATTCTAAAACAAACATTAGTTAGAAAGCTAATGTAATAGGTTAAATTGGGGGTATTTAGGGTTTTATTCGGAGTAATGAGATGTGAAGTTAGAATCAACAACTCAGTAATTAATTGGATGCAAAATATGGGGGTGAATGAAGACTTGAGAGTGACTACAAGGTTACAAATATAAATAAGATGGTTGTGTCTTCCACAGAAACAAAAAGGAAAGCTTGAGAGATGCCTAAATGTAGAGGAAAATATGAGTTACATTTGAGTTTGAGTTATCATTGTCAATCCAAATCTATTTGGAGATGTTCAATAAGAGTTGGCAATGGAATACTGGAGTCTAGGGGGATATATAAGGTTTAAAGTATTGATCTGGAAGTTATCCACATAGTAATAGTAAATTCATGAAATTTATGGAATCCCTACATGAAAGAAGGCAGAAAAAAAAAAGAAGAGTATTTAGGACTGAATTTGGAGGACACTCGTGCTTAATAGGTGAGAGATGGAAAATGATTTCTTAGAGGAAGCTTATAGGGAGCTGTTAGATGCCTATAGAATGAGTGTGAATATAGATATAGGATCCTGGAAGTAGAACTTTAAGAGACCTCAGAGATTTTAGTTTAATTCCATTTAGTTCCACTCTTTCATTTTATATATGAGAAAACTGATGCTCAGAGAGGAAAAGTGATTTCCCTGAAATCATACAGTAATAATAAGGAAAAAATGGTCGACAGTGTCAAAAGTTGCAGAGACATTAACTAGAATAAGAACCAAGAAAAGGCCATTAGATTAAATTATAGAACATTTAAGAGATTTTGGTTGTAGTGGAGATGTTTCAATTGAGTAATAGGTTTGGAAGCCAGATTGTAATGGAGAAAAGACTGAAAATCATCTTAATAAATTGTAATGTTCAGACTAGCTTTCTGGAGGTCCTCCGGAAGGGCCTTGGTCTCAGCAGGATAGACACCATAAGAATGGACAAGAATAGAGTTCAAAGTCTTTATTGTCTCTTACACAAGTCTGTGTCTGTCATAGTCTGACCCTGTCTGCCAGTCTGACTTCTGTCTGACTTCCTGTCCACAGTTCTTATATACCCTATTACAATTACATCATTACAGCATACTGAACATGTGTGAACTAGAGAACTATTACATCACTATGCTAAGTACTAAGAATATGTAAACTAGATAACCATTGCATCATCAATTCTTCTGAGTTAACACCTTGTTTCAAGTATACTTCTTTCAAGTATACTTCTCCAGAGTTCTGGCTCTCTACAATAAATCAATCAAAAAGCATGTTTAATTGTTTTCTGTGTGGTAGGGATGATCTCTGTGGAATACTATATATACTGTCATATATGGTTGCTTTTTTGCTTCATCTTGATTAATTGTTTGTTCCAAAGGAGGGATTGGGGTGTACAGGGTGGGAAATATTGGTGAATTAATAAAATTAAAAATTTTTCCAAAAAAAATTAAATGAAAAAAATTAGAGAAATGGTAGGAAATGAATACAGAAAATGAGTATAGAAAACCTTTTCTAGCTATTAAGCTATGAAAGGAAGTAATGTCATAGATTCAAAGCTGGAAAGGGCTTTAGTTTCCATCTAGTTCTTATACTGCATTTTCCAGAAGAGCATACTAAGTCTCAAAGCAGTCAAGTGGTTTATACTGGCTTCAATAGGTATTAATAGTCAAAGGTGGAATTTAAATATAAGTTCTTTAAAGTTAGTTCTGTTTCCATTGTACTGTGGTACTTACAGGACAGTAGTTTGAGAGGATAACAAGGTGAAGTGAAGCTTTTTTAAGGAAAGATAGGGGTATGTTTATTAGGAACAAAAAAGGAGCCTCTAAATAAAGAGAGTTTGAATTTAAAAGAAAAAAGAGAATGTATGATGGGACAAGCTTGTAAACTTAATGGGATGAAGGATATGAAGGAATGAATAGGAGCAGGAGCACAAGTTGAAGAGTTGACCTTGGAAAGGAAATAGATCACCTTTTCCTCAAAGACTATATAACAAAGATGGAGATAATAAGATAGAGATGGAGGTGATAATGAAAAAGGAAAAATTGTTTGATATTAGAGGAAAGGGAACTAATAATAGTTTCTTTCTATCCATTAGTTGTGAAGTATATGGCAGTGTGTGGCTTGGGGAAAAAAAAGATATAGTATAGAAGAGACACTTTGAAGATTATTATATGGAATCTATTAGCAAAGATTGAAAGGATTTCTGTAAAGGAGTTAGGATCTACTTGAGATTAAATAACCTAAATTTGTGGAACAGAGTGAAGACAGCAGAATCAGAAGATCATCACTTATACAGTAACAGTAATGTTGTATTAATGATTACTTGTAAAAAAAATTATAATATATTGGAAAGATATAAAAATTATTTTAAAAATTAATTTTATCAATATAGTGATCCAAGACTTCCACAGGATGTGTGATGAAAAATGCTATCTCCAGAGAGAGAGAGAACTGATGAATTCTAAGTAACAGATGACTCAGTCCAGGTTTAAGTCAGTCATCAACTATTCCCACAGTCCCCAATATCAGTCCATCAGGTGTTGTAAGGGGACAAAGCTTCTCAGTCAAATCTGCATCTTGGTGAAGATGGTCGGTGGCTCTCAGTCCATGCAGAGGGTGAGTGTGCCATGCTGGCAATCAAAGCTGATCAAGATCCCAGAAGCAAGTCAATATCCGTGATTTGACACAAATCTAACATATAAAAGTTAGAACAGTCTGAGATAAAAAGACTGGTCCACAAGACTGCTGCAAAATATGAAGAGCCAGCAGCTTCCTATGTGAAGAGATGACTGCTTTACAGGATGGGCACCAGCTGTAATCTCAAGTCTTAACAGCAGTTAGGTCTCACAGACCACTGTTAATTGTCCTGTTATTATTTAGAAACCTTAAAAAAAACAAAATACAAATAGCCAATAACAAACAGATGACCAGGCTAAATACTTATTTGCCTAAGCCTTTAGGATACAATAATTACATATAATCAGACTGAAAACAGCAAGGTATGACATAATTGAATTGCATTAACAATTCTATTGACCATTGCTCTGATCATAAAGATCAGTTATGGGAGGAAAAATTGCAAGAACTTAACTATAGCATAACATAAGCAGTCAAAACTCAACCTTCAACACATACAGGATAAAATAGCTTTAATCCAGTTTTATTCCAATAAATTGTCCCACTGTCAGAGAGTGGAGCTTTAAAACCCCCATAAAACATCAACTAATTAACTATAAGCCCAAGAAATTTTACCTCCAACAACAGATTCCATTAATCAAATTCTGGTAAATCCTAAACAGATTTTACCATAACCTCATAGTGATAACAGTAAGAAATTTGTCCCAATAAGTTCACAACTTAAACAGTTATCCAAATAGATGTTTCATAAGTGAACATTATACATACAAATCAGTTTGCTTTTAAAATACCCAATATATAGAAAAATATCCCAAATTGCATATTGTCCATAACAGAAACATTTTCAAAAGGACAAAGAAAAACTATTATTTTCAGAGGCTCTTTAAATAACCTCAGAATGACCCAGTACAATCAATTTAAAACTTATACACAATGTCCAAATACCACATAAGAGAATCTGAAAGATTCTTTAAGCTTTTAGAAATAATTCTACCAAAGTATGGATCACATTTATGACCATATTCCTCAAACAAGAAAACCATTATGTATCAAGAAACAAATATTCAGTCAATTAACCTAAAAGTAAGCATGTCCCTTTAAATCAGTTTGCTGCAACTGCAGTAACTTGATTAAAAAAAAAAAAAACGGCTGGAACACACTTGGGGAGTAAGGGGAGGAGAGGATTCCATGTGGCCACTCTTCCTGCACACCTGGACAAAAATTTCCTCAGGTTCCCCATTCAATTTCTTACATGGAAATCCTTCTCAAGATGTAGCCTATCAGTTTCTTCCCAAGTCTACCAGATTCCCAACTTTCTCCTTCTTTCATGCTACATACTTAAACAATCTCCAATAACTTTCCTAACTAGACGCTCAACTACTAAAGTAGCAGGAAGCAGTGGGGAGGGGGGTAAGTTGAATCTTTATTTTTGAAGACAAAGGACCCTCTCCCAGTTTCTCTCTCCCCCACTTCTTCTTCCTGCTGCCAAAAAGCTTTCTCTTACTTCCTAAAATTATGCAAACCTTTAATTGTTCTTACAAACCAATCCTTCATAAATCACCTGCATTCTTTCTTCCAGTTCTCTTCAAAACTTTTTAAGATTCACAATATAGTGAATAGCTAGATAACTCCATAAAACATAATTTACAATGTTAACATTTAAACTGAATCAAATCAAACTTTTTTTTTCTGCTTGAGTGTTTATCTGACCACAGTTAGCATCTCTCTTATCTGGCTAGGCAGAGCTTGAATTGTATTGCTCTTTAACTAAATCAAACTGCTTTTTTTTTTCTTATTTTTTCTTTAGTAATAAAGGTATCAATATTTAAACAAATTCCAAGATCTTATCCTCAGAATAAACAGATCTAGCATGCAAAGGCAATAGCAAAATTATTTCTCACAATTTTCAGAATCATTCCAAAGTTCCTAATCAATTTGATTTTCTTCATGAGTTTCAATCAGATAAGGTTTTATTGCCCTCTACTCTTGCAGGCTCTGCAAACTGCTTTAAGGGAAAAACTTTCCTGTCAGTTTAAAATGGCCAAGTTCCATTTACTTACAAATTAGTACAACAGGTTAAAAAGTTTAAAATCACAAGTAAAATTTCAAATAACCAATTCCCAATATTTTTAATCGTTGTTCTTAAAACTTAATAGAGCTCTTAAATTAACAAAACAGACAGACAAATCACACAGAACACAGAACTAGAAGAGTGCCCCCAAAAGGCGTTCAGAATCAGATCAGACCAGATGTATCCAGATTTAGACACCCATGACCATACACAGCGTCCTGTGGAGGTCGGCAAGGGGGCTTTAGTGCTGTGTCCAGCTTATCCCACTTGCTACAGATACAGGAGTACTAACCAGACCAGACAGGTGGCTTCAGGATAGTTAGGCAGCTGCAGGGACCCCTCAAAATCTTATTAACCAGAACTGGCTTTTAAGATGTTTTGTGCCAATTTTGAACTGAATTCAAAAATTTGGGTTTCACTCATCTGGTCTACAGAAAGAGATTTCTGGAAACTGGGGCTAAGGAACATCTCTCAGTAGCCACCCACTAGGATCCATAACCTCTTTCGCCCTCCAGGGAGAGGGATTGGCCATCAGACTGAGCCAAAGACTTATCTCAGTGGGACCTCCACATGAAATAGCCCAGGCAATAAAATTCAGGACAGCCAAGGTGTTTGCAATTTAGAAATCATTTATTGTTTATTTACCGCGTGATGGACTCTCAGTAGAGATCCGCCCCTGAACCCAACTAGAGACAGGCTTATAAGCAATTCTTGTACTGCCTTGCTGTTACAACAGTGACTCGACTTCTCGCTCGAGAAGGGGGATGCTGGGGAGCTTACAGGATGTCTGACATTGTTAGGCAAGCATTCTGTCTGAACCTAACACTTCCCTTAATTTAGTTTAAGCAACATTTTCCTATAAGCCTGAGGCCCCTTGACCCAGGGATGAGAGGGGCAGTCTTTTGTCCATTTCACCATGTCCATCAGAATTGATCATTATATCATCTTGTTGCTGTGTACAGTGATCTCTTGGTTCTGCTCATTTCACTTACCATCAGTTCATGTAAGTCTCTCCAGATTGTTTCTTATAGAACAATAATATACCATAATCTTCATATGCCATAACTTATTCAGCCATTTTTCAACTGATGAGTGTCCACTCAATTTCCATAAGAATATTTTTAAGTGGCTCATTTCAGTCAAAGAAAATATTTATCTAATCAAGATACTTTTGCTTTTCAAGGATATTGGACTATGGTGATAGTATGTATGATTAAATTCACTTATATTTAGGTACTGTTGTTAGACATGAGACAATCAATAGAAAATTGTTGTATTAATCAGTTTGTCCACTCCCCCACCCAAACGCTTATGAAGAAGTATTTATTTTCACATAGGAACCTATTGGTTATTAGTATATTGCCATAACTCTCTTAGTCAAGAATCATTGTTTTCTTTCTTGATAACCTTTTGGTTCTACTGATTTTTTCCATTTTTGCTACTCATTAGTGCCTTCTTGAAAAGGTGACTGTAGAAAAGAAAAATGAAAATACTTATAGAACAATGATGCATTACAATTCTTTTTTGTGTATGAAGTTCTCTACTTATAGAATTTATTTAGGAAAATGAATAAAAAATGAATTATCCAAGTGAGAGAGGTAGCTTTTCAGCTACCTTCCTTGGTGACTTGGGTATTTGTATCATGACCATTACAAATTCCTAACCCCTCGAGGGAATTCCTTAAGTCCAATATTGCTATTACATTCTTCTTCCCTTGCTTACATTTTCCATAGGACTTAGGCCTAAAATTGCACTATCACTCAGAACTACCTAGCTTTCAACACTTTGGATTATGAATTTCTCCTCCTTAGTCATAATTTTCTTTGTCTACATTT
Source organism: Sarcophilus harrisii (assembly GCF_902635505.1). Classification (NCBI taxonomy): domain Eukaryota; kingdom Metazoa; phylum Chordata; class Mammalia; order Dasyuromorphia; family Dasyuridae; genus Sarcophilus; species Sarcophilus harrisii. The sequence continues at coordinate 579,795,540 of NC_045426.1, read as the reverse complement.
GGCTCATTAATTTATTCCTCCCAAATCTATTTTTCCATATAAATTAGGTTCTAAAGTTCCTTGATCCTTCTCTCTTTTCCTAATCATTACCTCTCTTCTGATTTCATTTCCCACTTATCTATCTATCTTGATGCTATGGTTGGTAATTTTTCTTTTTTACATTTCAGTCCATTGTTAATTTTTCTTGCTGTTCCCAAATTACCATTTTCTATCACTGGATAATCTCTACCATTCCTATGCTTATTCCCAAGTACTGGAACATTGTTGTAGATAGGAAAATGTTCTATTAGATCTATAATTGATTTATACTATCTGACCTCAACCGGTCTGTACTATCTGACCTTCAGTGCTGCATGGCATTCCTTTCATTCATGTCTTATGACTCTCCCTAACCATTGATAACAGTATTCCCCTCATTCCTCAGGCCCTCCCCATCCCCAAGTCCAGAAAGAATTTGTTTTACTGAGAAAATGCTAATTAGCCATCATGAACTCTCACATCTTATTTCCAGGATATCTCAAAGTCTCTGTTTTTTTCAAATATCCACTTCTCTTTTCCTCTGGTCTTTCAGGATGAGATATTCTCTTCTTGATAAAACTAATTCTTGTACTTTTTCTATCTTGTCCCATTTCTTCCTTTTCCCCATTCAATTATCATTAAAGTTTCCACCTTCTTTTTCTTTTCTTTTTTCCAATTTTTAAAATAAATTTTTATTTAACGTTTTGAGTTTCAAGTTCTATCTACCCTCCCTTTTCCCCCTTCTCCCTCTGAGATTGTAAGCTATCAGATATATATGTGCACTTATTAGTCCATATGTACAAAATGTATAAAGATACAAATGAAAAACAAGAAATTAAATTAAAAAAGCATTCTTCAGTCTTTATTCAATCAATATCATTTGTTTCTCTGGAGGTAGATAATATGCTTTATCATTGATCTTTTGTTATTGTCTTGGATCATTATATTGCTGAGCTAATTTATTTACAGTTCTTCATAGAACAATACTTCTTTTGCTATATACAATTTTCTTCTGGTTCTGTTCAGTATGCATTAGTTGATGTAAGTCTTTCCAGGTTTTTCTGAATCATTCTGATGATCTTTCTTACAGTACAGTAATATTGCATTATAATCAGATAATACAGCTTATTTAGCTATTTCCCTATTGATGGACATTCCTTTGATTTCCAATTGTTAGCCACCACAAAAAGAACTGCCATAAATATTTTTGTACAAATATATCCTTTTCCCTTTTGGGGATATGTTTGGAATTTATATCAATATATCATTAATATTACTGAATCGAGAATATGCCAAGTTTTATAATCCTTTGGGCATAATTTCAAATTGCCCTCCAGAATGGCAGGATAAGTTCACAATTCCATCAACAATGCATTAATGTCCCAATTTTCCTACATCTCCTCTAAAATCCATCATTTTCCTTTTTTGTCATATTAGCCAATCTGATAGGTGTGAGGTTGGTATCTCAGAGTTATTTTAATTTGCATTTCTCTGATTAATAGTGATTTGGAGCAATTTTTCATAAAACTGTAGATACTTTTGATTAACTGCCTGTGCATAACTTTTAACAATTTATAAATTGGGGAATAACTTGTATTTTTATAAATTAGACTCGGTTCTCTATATATTCAAAAAGTGAGACCTTTATATATTTGTTACTAAGATACTTGTTACAGATTCCTCTCCCCCACTCCAAGTTTTCTGCTTTCCTTATATTTTTGGTTATATTGATTTGTTTGTATAAAAACTTTTAAAAAATATAATCAAAATTACATTCTATAAATTCCTCCCTTATTGTAAATCTGATAAACTGACTGTTCCAACAGATAAAACTCTTAATTTGGTTATGGTATCATCTTTATTTGTAAATGATGTGCCCATTTTTACCTTATCTTGATATATATATATATATATATATATATATATATATATATATATATATATATATATATATATATATATTATTAGATGTTGATTTGGACCTAGTTCTACCATCCTTTTTTCCAATTTTACCAGAAGATTTTTGTCAAATAATGAGTTTTTGTTCCCAAAACTTTGATTTTTGGGTTAATCATATACTAGATTATTATGGTCATTTCCTATAATATAATTTGTACCTAATCTATTGCAGTGATCCACCATTTGACTTCTTAGTAACAGATTATTTTGATAATTACTGCTTTATATGGCAATAAGAAAAGAAAAAGAAATGAAAGGAATTAGAGTAGGTAATGAGGAAACCAAATTATCATTCTTTGCAGATGATATGATAGTATATTTAAAGAACCCTAGAAAATCAACTAAAAAGCTATTAGAAATAATTCACAACTTAAGCAAAGTTGTAGGACACACAATATATCCACATAAATCATCAGCATTTTTATATATTACCAACAAAGTCCAACAGCAAGAAATACAAAGAGAAATTCATTTAAAATAATTGTCAATAATATAAATATTTGGGAGTCTACTTCCAAGGCAAAATTAGGAACTATATGAACACAACTTCAAAACACTTTCCACACAAAGTCGGATCCATCAATTGAAAAAATATCAAGTGCCCATAGGTAGGCTGAGTGCATATAATAAAACTGACAATACTACCTAAATTAATCTACTTATTCAGTGCTATACCAATCAAACTCCCAAGAAATTATTTTACAGATATAGAAAATATAATAACATAGTTCATCTGGAAGAACAAAAGGTCAAGAATTTCAAGGGAATTAATGAAAAAAAATGCAAATAAAGGTGACCTAACTATGCTAGGTCTAAAACTATATTACAAAGCAGCAATCATCAAAACCATTTGGTACTGGCTAAGAAACAGAGTAGTGGATCAGTGGAATAGGTTAGGTTCACAGGACAAAATAGTCAATGACTATAGTAATCTGGTGTTTGACAAGCCTCACACCCTCAGCTTTTGGGATAAGAACTCACTATTTGACAAAAATTGTTGGGAAAATTGGAAACTAATATGGCAGAAACTAGGCATTGACCTACATCTAGCACCCTATACCAAGATAAAGCCAAAATGGGTTCTTGATTTAGAAATGGTGATATTATAAGCAAATTAGAAAAACCAAATATAATTTACCTCTCAGATCTGTGGAGAAGGAAGGAATTTTTGGCCAAAGAAGAAGTAAAAATCAATATTGAACAAAAAATAAAAAATTTTTATTATGTTAAGTTAAAAGGTTTTTGTAGAAACAAACTAATGTGGACAAGATTAGAAGAGAAGCATTGAACTGGGAAAACAGTTTTACATTCAAAGTTGTGATAAAGGCCTCATTTATAAAATTATTTATAATATATTTATATATATAATATATTTATATATATAGAGAGAATTGACTCAAATTTATAAGAATTCAAGCCATTCTCCAATTGATAAATGGCCAAAGGATATGAACAATTTTCAGATGAAGAAATTAAAATCATTTCTAGTCACATGAAAAGGTGCTCTAAATCACTATTAATCAGAGAAATAAAAATTAAGACAATTCTGAGGTACCATTGCATGAGTGTGCATCACAACATAGCTTTTTCACTCTTTTTATTGTTTGCTTGTATTTTTTCTTTCTCATTTTTTTTCCTTTTTGATTTCATTTTTCTATTACAGCAAGATAATTGTATAAATATGTATGCATGTATTGGACTTAACATATATATTTACCATGTTTAACATATATTGGATTACTTGCAGGGGGTGGGAGAAAGGAGAAAAATTGGAACACAAGATTTTGCAAAATTAATGTTGAAAAATTATCCATGCATATCTTTTGAAAATTGAAAAACTTTAATAAAAAAGATAATTACTGCTTTATAGTTCAGTTTGAAATTTGATACTGCTAAACTACCTCCTTTCATATTTTTTTCATAGATTCCATTGATATCCTTAACCTTTCATTTTCTCAGATGAATTTTATTATTTTTTTCTAACTCTATAAAATATATTTTTGATAGTTTAGTATGACATTGAATAAATAGATTAACCTAGGTGAAATGGTCATTTTTATTATATTGGCTCTGCCTATTCATGAGAAATTTTTAAGGAATTATTTTTTTCAGGGAACTTTTGTACTTTCTTTTCCTTGACCAGTACTAATTTTTTTAGGGATTTACTTTCCTTGAAATATTATTGTATATATTTTCCCATGCTATTGATTCTTTTTTCATGATTCTCTTGCATGAATCTTATTTGTTTTTCTTTTATTTTTAAAGCTTTTTATTTTCAAAACATATGCATAGTTTTCAACATTCACCCTTGCAAAACTTTGTGTTCCAGATTTTTTCTCCCTCTCCCTCACCCCTTCCCCTAGACAATAATAATCCAATATGTTAAACACGCACAATTCTTCTATACATATTTCCACAATTCTCAGAATGCACAAGAAAAATCAGATCAAAAAGAAAAAAGAAATGAGAAAACAAAATGAAAGAAAACAACAGTAAAAATAGTGAAGATGCTATGTTGTGATCCATGCTCAGTCCCCACAGTTCTCTCTCTGGGTACAGATGTCTCTCTTCACCACAGGATTATGGAAACTGATCTTAATCATCTCATTATTTAGGAGAGTTACATTCATCAGAACTGATCATTGTATAATCTTGCTGTTGCCAATGTACAGTGTACATTGATTTCCTGGTTCTGCTCATTTTACTAAGCATCAGTTCATGTAAGTCTCTCCAGGCCTCTCTGAAATCATCCTGCTGATTGTTTCTTATAGAACAATAATATTCCATAACATTAATATACCATAACTTATTCAATCATTCTCCAACTGATGGGCCTCCATTCAGTTTCCAATTTTTTTGCCACTACAAAAAGACCTGCCACAAACAATTTTGCACGTGTGGGTCCTTTTCCCTTCTTTTATGATCTCTTTGGAATACAGACCAAGTAGAGACATTGCCTGATCAAAGGGTATGCACAGTTTGACAGCCCTTTGGGCAGTAGTTCCATATTGCTCTCTAGAATGGTTGAATCACTTCACAATATCAACAACAATTTATTAGTGCCCCATTTTTCCCACATCCTCCCCAACATTTGTCATAGTCTTTTCCTGTCATATTAGTCGATCTGAGAGGTGTGCAGCGGTACCTCAGTTGTCTTAATTTTCATTTCTCTGATCAATAGTGATTTAGAGCACCTTTTCATATGACTAGAAATGATTTTAGTTTCTTCATCTGAAAATTGTTCATATCTTTTGACCATTTATCAATTGGAGAATAGTTGAATTCTTTTAAATTTGAGTCAGTTCACTATATATTTTAGATATGGGGTCTTTATCACAAATCTTGGATGTAAAAATTTTTTTCCCAGTTTTCTGCTTCCTTGGAAGTATAGCTAAAATGTTGATGCAGTTTGAATGCTCTCAATTCCTGATGGTCAAGAGGTTAGTGGCAATAAGAGAGTTGTTAAATATCCCCTTTAAATCAACGGGGTTTAAAGAAAAAATTCCTTATTCAATCATTAGTTACAAATGAAAAGTTTATTGTTATATAAAAATGTTTAAGGGACGACTTTTTTTTTTGGTTTTATTTAAACCTTTTTTTACAGGAATATCATGGGTAATTTTACAATTAAAATTTAAACCTCTTGTTCCAATTTTTACCTCACCCCCCACCCCTCCATAGATGGCAGGATGACCTGATGTTAAATATTTAAAATATAAATTAGATAACAATAAGTATAATGAAAAACGTTATTTTGCTGTACAAAAGAAACAGACTTGAAATATTTTAACAATTAGCTTTGAAGGAAATCAAAAATGCGGTGGCATAAATATAGGGTTAAATTCAATGTTGGTTTTAGTCATCTCCCAGGTTCTTTTCTGGGCATAGCTGGTGCAGTTCATTACTGCTCCATTGGAAATGATTTGGTTGATCTTTTTGAGGATGGCCTGGTCCATAGAACGGTCATCAATAGTATTTTGTTGAAGTTATAATGATCTCCTGGTCCTTCTCATTTCACTCGCATCAGTTTTGTAAGTTCTCAGGCCTTTCGAAATCACTTTTCTTTTTTAAGGGAACAAAATATTCCTATTTCATTCCAAATTTATTCAGCCATTCCAATGTGGACATCCATTCGTTTCAGTTTTACCCTCAAAAAGGATACAAACATTCTGCACATACGGCCTTTCCTTCTTTATAATCTCTTTGGGAATAATCCCAGTAGTAAAAGGGGACTGACTTTTGTGGTAAAGACCTATTAAGGAAATGGTTTTGGCTGGAATTTTCTCAGTGGGAAGGTCCGCAACGGAAGCTACCGGGAAATCTGCAAAACAGTTGAGGGAATCTTTATATTGGGTATCTTGGTGGGGCGGAAAACGGTGATCAGACAAGGACCCTCAATTGGGAAAAGAATTTGAATTTCTATGGGAGTTGATTTGCCCCATTCTCTAAGAATGAAAATCTTAATGGGAACACAACTTCAGTAAAGAGATCGAGCAGTTTCCCTCCCTCTTCAGTCACTTCCTGTAGGAAGAGATTTTTTTTTTTTTAAAATTTCTACTTTGAAAATACATTACATGTACCTTTATATACTTATATGTATACTTGAAATATCTTTTCCACCCTTTCTCACTTTTCCAGTAAAATGAAGTATCTTGAGTTAAGAAACTGTTTTTGTTTTTAAATTTTTATATCTAGTGGCTTACACAAACTAGGTTTTTATTCTATATTTATTGAATTGAATGAAATTTCTGTCTGCATGTCAGAAACTCGTAATTCTTAAGGCTCTCATCAACAGAAGCCAGATTGCTTCAGGAAAAAAAAAATTGGAATAGAAATGTATTTTCATGATTCTTTTATATAATCTTTAGTCCCCAGAGAGGAATTGCTGCTTCTGAGGAGAATTTAAGTTATGTTTAGTTGTTGGTTTTGTAAACTGAAACAATAAGAAAAGAATTAAAAGTACTTGGCAGAATCATACTTAGAACTTTCTTAACAGATGCTTCTCTTTAGTTTGTCTTCTCAGCCAGTAGCTTCCATCTTAAGATAGTTCTGTCATTTGTTGGCCTGAATATAAAAAGTTTGCCTACAATTTTTATTTGCAAGAGTGATAGAATATTTAGGACAAGCTTACAGTTACAGAGTTATAGAAATTTGGAGCTTGTCTAAAGTTTTCACATTGCCCAGGGAAAAAAAAGTTTGTCTTGTTAAAACCATAGCCCCAACCTCCCAGAAAAACTGGATTTGGAAAAGTGGATTCGAAAAAGACCCTTGTTTCCTTCTGTCAGAACCCTCTTGCATAAGAACAGCATTGGAAATCTCATGGTAGACTGATGTCTCCTTGCCCTTTCTTTGATGTATCCCCTTAACAAACAGTTGCAAAAATGTCAGATAGGAAGTAGGCTATACTGTTTTCTGGTCTCTGTTGAACCATATAAAAAGCCCTATGTGCTTTTGTTCAGGGCCACACATTTTGGATGCTAATCCTGAGTGATCAAGTCAACTTAAATTTTCCAATTAAAAATTAATATTTCTCAACTTGTCTCTATACTTTGGCACAACAGACTCATTCTACATTTTTTAATCTTTCTTTTCTCTAACAGGAGACCTGGAGCATGTTTTGGTCATCTTCTGCTAGATACTGCCTCCTCATTGTGTTTTTGTGACACTTTCCTTTTCTTTTTCTACTTATCTGGTTATTCCTTTTCAGTTTCTAATTATCCATATCATTCCCCTTACATTTGTGTGTGTCTCCCAAATTTTGTCCTTTGCACTGGAAAGCACTCCCTTCTTACTTCTGCCCCATAGAGTTTGCTCAAGTAATGCCTTCTGCATTAAGCTTTTCTTGATCTCCCCAACTGCTAATGCCTTTATATTTAACTACTTTGTATATATTAACTTTATATTTATGCTACATATATATTTGTATATATGTGTAGATGTAAATATGTATGTATATGTCATATGTATACTCATATTTTATATGTGTATGTTAACTCTCTCTTTTAAATGTAACTTCCTTGTGAGTTGGGATTGATCAAATGTTGTATTTGTCTACCCCGCTCCTAGCACAGTACTTGGAGCACATAGAAGATACTTAAATGAATGGAGATTGGTTGATTAATTTTGGTATTTTGGATTCTTCCCTAAAACCATCTTTTAGGATCTTCTTGTGGTGTGGAGGTGACCTTGACTAGCAATATAGCAAGATGAATTCTCTGACAGGTTCTACCAAGGTTGAAAGATTTCAAGTATAGAATTGGGGATGGACTGTATCTATATCATCAAGTTGTTCACAGAACCATGATTTTTTTTTTTTTATTAAAGCTTTTTATTTACAAAATATATGCACGGATAATTTTTCAACACTGACTCTTGCATAGCCTTGTGTTCCAAATTTTCCCCTCCTTCCCTTCACCCTCTCCCCTAGATGTCAAGTAATCCAATATATGTTATACATGCTAAAATATATGTTAAATCCAACATATGTCAACATATTTGTACAATTATCTTGCTGCACAAGAAAGATCAGATCAAAAAGGAAAGAAAATGAGTAGGTTAGCAAAATGCAAGCAAACAGCAACAAAAAGAGTTAGAATGTTATCTTGTGATCCACATTCAGTTCCCACAGTCCTCTTTCTGGATCTAGATGGCTCTCTTCATCATGAGATCATTGAAACTGGCCTCAATCATCTCGTTAGAAAGAGCCACGTGCATCAGAATTGATCATCATATAATATTGTTTTGCTGTGTACAATGATCTCCTAGTTCTGCTCATTTCACTCAGCATCAGTTCATGTAAGTCTCTTCAGGCCTTTCTGAAATCGTTCTGCTGATCATTTCTTATAGAACAATAATATTCCATAACATTCATAAACCATAAATTATTCCGCCATTCTCCAACTGATGGGCATCCACTCAGTTTCTAGTTTTTTGCCACTACAAAAAGGGCTGCCACAAACATTTTTGCACATGTGAGTCCCTTTCCCTCCTCTAATTTCTCTGTGAGATATAAGCCCAGTAGAAATACTGCTGGATTAAAGAGTATGTGCAGTTTAATAATTTTTTTGAGCATAGTTCCAAATTGCTCTCCAGAATGACTGGATCCACTCACAGTTCCACCAACAATGTATTAGTGTTCACGTTTTCCCACATCCCCTCCAATATTCGTCATTATCTTTTCCTATCATCTTAGCCAGTTTGAGGGGTATGTAATGGTACCTCAGAGTTGTCTTAATTTGCATTTCTCTGATCTGTATTTCATATGATTAGAAATGGTTTTAATTTCTTCATCTGAAAATTGTCCATGTTCTTTGAACAAGAGCATGATTTTCACACCCACAGCAATCCATAGATCTTCCATGAAAGTACTAAGAAATATTCTGGAAGAGAGAGTATCCATCCAGACAAAATTGTAGAGTATTGTAATATAATGTTGAGGGCAATAAATCTGAGGACTAAAATATGTAATCCTTGATGAAAGATTGGACACTAGGAATTGTCATAGTTTCAAGAATAATGGGCATAGTTGAATAAATTAAAAAAAAAAAAAACAAAAGAAAACTTAGAGTTGAAATATATTTCAGAAGTCTTTTGCGAAAATTTTTGCCTACATCAGACTTACATTTAATAAAATAAATTAATAATTTAATAATATTCTTCATTTAATGTCCTCCAGTGATAGTCTTTTGCATATAAAGATAGGGCTAAGCTCTTAATTGTTGGTTTTTGTTATACTCAATGCAAAGAAACACTTTTTAAAAAAACTCTTTTTCCTTCATCCCTGAAAAAAAAGGTGAAAGGTCTTCTTCAGTTTGATAGGGGAAGTTGTTTACTCTAATATATGTTCCAATATTTATTTTCAGGCCTTGGGAACAATGTTCTTTGGATGTGTTTTTGAATACTATTTTTAGCTTGACCCTTGCTGGTCCTGAGCCAGTGGTTGGGTCAGCATGAAACAGAGTTAGATGGAATTAGACCACTGACAAATTCTGTAAGTTTAGATGGTCAGATAACATATATCAGATTCTTTCTTTAATTTTAAAATTTCATAGCTACAATCCTATTTATTGAATTGTAACCAAAGGGATGCCTGCATTTAGCAAATGTTTGATTATATTCTCTAAATTCTATATGATGATTTTTCATATCATATACCTTGTTTTGAATGAAAAAACTGATAGACCTATGTGTTATATTAATTCATATTCATAGATTTACTTTTTTTTTAGAGTTTAGTTTACTGTAGGTAAAGTACAGTTAATAATTTAAAATCAATATACTTTTTTGTCAATTGTAAATTGGACTTTAAAAAATGAAATGGTATATGATGATTATTTTAAAATATGTAAAGGATTTTTTTTTCCTTTCTGGGTCATGTATAACAAATATTTAAAAATCCGTTTTTGAAGAGAACTATGGAACATTATTAGAAATAGTATACTCTGAATTGATTTTTATACATATTACAGGAATAGCTTATCTGATGAAAATGTATTTTGACAAACTGACATGTTTTGATAGGTGCTGAAGTAATTGTACAGATTTTTTAAATTAAGCAAGAATTTCAAACAATATTCTATAGGAGGTTAATCCTAATATAAAAGTTTAGGATTAAGTATTACTAAAAATGACCAACATCTTCTTTTGACATTTTTTGACATGTGATATGAACTTGGTTCTGAAATTGAGCAGTTCTAAATGAAAGGAACCTAATTTTATGGTAGTCTATGGGAATTATGCCCAAATATTCCATTCATTGGGCTAATAAAACAATAAATGTATTTTACTTTATATTGACTTTAAATGGCTGAATGATTTAGGAAAAGTTAATTCACTTTTAGAGGACAAATTAGCAGTTGTCTTTCTTGAGTGCTATTTTTAAATACCATTTTTCATCATTAGAGAGAATATTTAGGTTCTCACATAAGTTTGATGCAATGCCCAAAATGAATGAAAATTATTATTCATGTACTTCATGAGCTTAAAATTTATAGAATGACTTTCTAGGATTTCCTAATTTTAAAACCATTTAAACTTTGAAATAAATATACTTTTACTCATTAAATACAACAAAATAAAAAATACGGTCCCTACTCTCAAGAGGTTCACAATATAATGTAAGAAACAACATATAATCAACTATGTATAAATAAACTATATAAATGACAAAGTTAAAATAATCAACAGAAGAAACAAATTAGAATTAAGAGAATTCAAGAAAGCCTTTTTGAAAAAAGTAAGATTTTAGCTAAGCCTTGAAGATAAAGAAAAGAGATGAAGAGAGAAATCATTATAATTATGGTGATACAGAGTTGGGAGATGGTGTGCACTGAGGGAAGAACAACAAGGAAACCAGTGTCACGGCATCATAGAGTATAAGGAGAGGGTGTAAGGAATAAATAAGATTGGAAAGATTTTTTTTTTATCTTTTTAGCATTTAATTTTTGAAAATTTTTGAATTCCAGATTCTCTTCCTTCCTTCTTCCCTTCCCTCATTCATCAAGAAGGCAAGGAATATTTTAATTATCCATGCAAAGTAATACAAAGCATCTTTCTATATCTTTGTTTTGATGTGGCAAACAAAATTAAAACCAATAATAGCAATAAAAGAATTATCTGCTGTAGAGATGTTGTTATTGAATAACAGATCTTTTGTATATCATTTTACAGTTTATAAAATGCTTTCTTCTCAACAACCTTGCAAGATAGATAGCATGTGTGTGTATATGTGTATGTATGTATATATATGTGTGTATATATATACATATATATATATCTACCTATTTTTTAGATAAGAATATTGAGTTTCAAAGATATTTTGACTTTCCTATCCTAATTCTCGTATTGGTGAGTTCTTCTTGGATCCTTTATGTTGTGTAAGGCCCCAGGCTGATCTATCTTCCTTCTCTTGGTTCCGTTCCTTACTTTAGTTCTAGACTTCAAAATCATGCTTTCTTTACTGCTGGCTTATCTTGAAACTTCCCTCAAATTCTTGGGACCTCTTTGCCCTGGAACAAACTACACCCTTGTGGCTTGCTTATCCTGGAATATATCTCTTACAGGGCTCTTTTCACTTTCCCCATTAGTGTGTTTCCTTCTGCAGCCTCCCTTTTATGGAACATTCCATTCTGTTGAGGGATCAGTTTAGTCAGTTTTTTTGTTTTTGTTTTTTGCCTAATTCCAGATTGTTTTCCAAAGTAGTGATATCATTTCACAGTTCCACCAACAATGTGTTAGTATGCTTCTCATTCTAGATACCCTTTAACATAGACTATTACTATTTTTTATCATGTTTGCCAATTTGCTGAGTATAAGATAAAGTAAAACCTCAGGGTTGTTTTTATTTTTATTTCTCTTATTAATGATTCGGAGCATTTTTTTATATGGTTGTAAATACTTTTCAGTTTTTTTGAGAACTTTAATATCCTTTGAACCACTTATTTATTTCTCTGTGTGTGTGTGTGTGTGTGTGTGTGTGTGTGTGTATGAATACATATTTACTAATTGTTTGAATGTCTTGGATATGAAATCCTTCTCAGAGAAATTTCATACGAAGATTTCTCATTTGATTACTTCTTTCCCTTCCTAATGCACTAATTGAATTTCTAAATGCACTAATTTTGTCAGTACAGAAACTTTTAGTTTTGTGTAATCAAAGTTATCTAATTTATCATTTGTAATCACTACAAAATTACTACTATAATCTCTATCTTGCTTAAGAATACATCCCTTACCCATAGCTGGGAGAAAAGTGAAGATAATGTTTCTCTTCTAATTTTTCTAATATTCTAATCATTAATATTAAGCTTGTATATCAGTTTAATGGCATATGGTTTAAAATATTGGTATAAACCTAACTAATACCAGACTATTTTCCAGTTTTCCCAGAAGTTTTTATCAAATGAATTTTTTTCTTGATAACTTTGTTTTACAATTTTTTAAGCATGGGAGAGTGAGTTCCATTGTTTTCTGATTCTTGTCTCATCTAGTCTGCTTATTTTTTATTGTTAAGCAAGATGAAATATTTTTGATGATTACTCCTGTATAATATAGTTTGAGTGCTATTTCCCTTTTATTTTTACTTCATTTCCTTCAATATTCTAGATTTTTTTATTTTTTTCAAATGAATTGTATTATTTCCTCAAATTTTATAAAGCATCTCCTTCATAATTTCATTGATATAGAATTCAAAGTGTAAATAAACTTTGGAAGCATTATCATTTTTATTATATTGACATGAACTAGCTATTACTATTGGATATTTCTCCAGCTATTTAAATTAATTTTTGTTTCTTTAAGGAGCAGTTTGTTTTTGAATCTAAGTCTTTGATGTGCTTTGATAGGTTGAACTCTGGGTATTTTATATATTTTGTAATTAGGTGGAATAGGATTTCCTGTGCTATTATTACTGTTTTGGTTTTATTAATATATAGAAATGTTGATTTTTAAGGAATGATAATCTTAAAAAACACTTTTACATTTTTAGCCTTTGCTTTTGCTGAAGCTACTAATTGATTCAGTATTTTTGTTGATTTCCTAGGATTTCTAAGTATGTCATCATCTCCTTAGCAGATAGGGATAGTTTTGTTTCTTCTTTACCTATTTTTTTCCCTTTAATTTCTTTCTCTTTTCTTTTTTCCTTTCACTGGATTTCAAGAACTATATCCAGTCGGCGAAAAGAGTGGGCATCCTTACTTTATTCCTAAATTTATTGGGAAATTTTCTAGTATTTTGCCCTTGTATATGATCCTTACTTTTAGTTTGAGATAGATGCTTTTTATGATATTAATAAAGTCCATCTATACCTGCACTTTGTAGGATTTTTAGTATAAAAAAGTGCACTTCTTTGTCAAAGGCTTTTTCTGCATCTATTGATATGATTATGAGGTTTTGGATATTTTAGTTTTTTATGATTAATTATAATGATTATTTTTCTAATATTCAGCCATCTTTGCATATATATGGGATAAATCTCATGAAATCATAATAAATGATTTCTTGTATAAATCTGTTGTAGCCTGTTGGATAGGATTTTGTTTAAATTTTTTGAGGCAATCAATGTTCATTAATGATATTGGCCGGTAGTTTTCTTCTACATTTTAACCTTCCCATTTTGGTATTGATTGTCTCATAAAAAAGATGCTGATAGGGTTGTTTCTTGCTCAATTTTTTTGAGAATAATATGTAAAATAGTGTAACTAATTGTTCCTTAAAATTTTGATAGAAGTTTTCTGTGTGTCCACAGGGTCACTTTCCTCTCTTTTGGTAATTTCTTTACATCTAAATCTGAATTTTGTTTCCTTTTCTGGTATTGGATTATTCAACATTTTTATCTTGCCTTCTGATAGCTTTTTTTAAAATTTTAAGATAATCTTTTAATTGCTTTGTGTTCTCAGTTTTGTTAGCATGTAACTGTATATATGTTCTGATTTTTAAAAAAATTTCTTTTGGTTCTGTTGTGATTTCATCGTGCTCATTTCCTTTTTTTTTTAATTGATCTGGTTCCCTGCCCTCTTTTAAAAATCAGATTAGCCAAAGATTATCAATTTTATCTTTTCAAAGAATCATCTTTTAGTTTTATTTATTATTTCTATGAGTTTTTTTAGGTTTTAATTTATCAATTTCTCATCTAATTTTTTGTTTCTCCTTCTTTGTGCTTATTTTAAATTTATTTATTTGTTGGCTTTCTTATTTTTAAAAGTTCATATTCAATTCATTAATCCTTTTTTTTTTTTTCTATTTTGTTAATGTATGTCTATAGAGATATATTTCCCCTGAGGACTGCTTTAGCTGCATTCCAGAAATTTTGGTATGTTTTTTTCATCATTGTCATTTTCATTCACATAATTATAATGTCATTGACTTGTTCCTTGACCTACTTATTAGTTAAGATTTCATGATTAATTCTCTATTTGTGTCTATTCCTTTTGTTTGTGGTCCTGAACTTGTGACTATTTCTATTGTGTTGTGGTATGGAAAGGATGTATTAACTATTTTGCAATTTTGCTTATGCTTCTATTATTTCTGTGCCCTAATATATTTCCAGTTTTTATAAAAATTCTACATAATGCTGAGAAATATGTGAGTCTTTTGCAGTCATATTTAGATCTAGCTTAAATCTATTTTCCCTTTTGTTTATCTTTCTGTTAGATATATCCAAAACAGATATTGAAGTCTCCTGTTGCTATTGTGCAATCTGTATTCTTGTGGCTCAGATAGTATTTTCTTTATGAATTTCAGTGTTAAGGCATATGGGATGTGTAAATTCATTATTGATATTGGTTTGTGGTCTGATTACTTTCACAATATATGTTTTTTTTTGTTGTCTTTTTATTTGGGGGATTTTTTTTTTTTTTTGCTTTATTATGAGAGGTATGTTTTATTTTCCTCCATTTGTCTATATTAGATTTTTTTCAAGTTATGATTTTTCTTCTTTTTTTGTTGTAATCAGTACTGGGTTCCTTCATTTATTTTGGCTTTATGATTTTTAAAGAGACCTTATTCCTAGTTGCTCTCTTCCTTTCATCCTAATTCTTCTTCCAATTATCTTTTACTCTTTGGGGTTTTCCTTATTAATTCTTTGTTCTTTCCTACTTTTTTCTGGATATTTAATTCTTTCCTTCATTTTTTTCATTTCAGTCAAGTAGATTTTTCTTTCTCTTCATCTAATCTTGTTCATTAGTTTTTAATTTTTTTGTGTGTGTTCCCTTCCAGAGAAGAGTTTTCTCTTTCTATTCTCTATCTTCTCTTTCTGTCTACTTTATATCCTCATTGTCTGATACACGATCCCTATAATTATCTCTTCTCTCTCTTCTCTGCCTTCCTCAAGGAGCCATAATTTCAAAGATATCCATTTTGGACTTTCTTATGGAATATTTTGCCATTGCCTTTTGGAATGTGTCCCAAGAGTTCCCTTTTTCCATTGTCCAGAACAATTCCTGCAGGTAACAAATAATCACTGCCTCCTTTTATGACTTTGCCACCCTTACTAGCTTTCTTATTATGTAGCCTAATACTGATTTATATCTTCCCTTTGGTTACCTTCTCTTTTCCATTTGCCTCAAAGTTTTCTTTCTGAGTACATGTCCTTCCACTCTCTCAGATGCTGGATGCCTCTTTAATATGCAGCTCCCTCCTCCTAAGGTGGGATAAATGTTCAACAGCTGTATTCCTCAGACTACAAGGTTCCCATCTCCTTTCACAGAATTATCTCTTTTCACTCGTAGTACACTTCATCAGTGGGAACCATTTCCCTATACTAAAGCAAGGTCTCCCCTCCCTTCTTTTCCATTTTCAGTTCTTCTCCCTACCTCCTCACCCACTTCACTGTGGGTTCTTCTCTTTCTGAGACCGCCAGGGGTGTTCTTACTTTCATTGCCAATCTGTGATTTCACTTGTGCATATCACATACTTCCCTGCTGTCTTATTACTTCTCCTCCCTTTCCCCTCTTCTTTCACTCTCCTATTTTGTAATGTAGTTCCATTAAAAAAGTTTATTTAGCAGGAGATAGGCACCAGATTCTTTCCATAGTGCTCTAGGCCTGCCTTCTCATTGTTATTTCTACCTGACTTTTGCTTTCACCCTTGTTTCTTTGTGTACATTTAGAAAGAAGTCTCTTAGTTTCACTATTGTTGATTCCTCTATTGCTGTTACTATCCTTGGATTCGACATTTGTTCACCTCATCTTGGCTTTTTATTCATTTACTTATTTTCTTTCTTAAAATATTTTAATAACATTCTTTTCTTTTTAAAATTTAACTTTTAATTCTCTCCCTCCCACCACTCCTCCACTCATTGAGAAGGCAAACAATATATCAGATATTTATGTGAAATCATGCAAAATGTATTTCCATATTAGCTATGTCACACACAAAAGCCAAAAAAAAAAAAAAAGGAAAAAAAAAAAGAAAAAAGAAATATAATTATACTTGAATTTGAACTCAGAGTTATCAGTACACTTTCTGGAAGTAGATATTATTTTTCATCATGAGTCCTTTGAAATTCTTATATCATTGTTTACATTATATACATTCATAGTTAATTATCATTGAAATATTGCTGTTACTATGCCCAGGGGTCACCTGATTCTTATTTAATTTTGCTTCAGTTCATTTAGGTCTTGCCGCGTTTTACTGAAACCATATTCATCATCGTTTCCTAAAGCTAATTAATACTCCATCACATAGAGAAGCTGGTTGGCACAGTAGTTAGTGCAGTTGGTACAGTAGTCATTGCTGGGCCTGAAGTTCTAAAGATTTCTCTAAGTTCAACTCCAGGCTCAGATGCTTATTAGTTCTGGGAACTTGGGGCAGATTCCTTAATCCTCTTTCCTTTGTTTTTCTCATCTGTAAAATTAAATGGAGAAGGAAATGGCAAATCACTTCAGTATCTCTTCAATGAAAACCCCAATGAGGTCACAAAGAGTCAGACACAACAGAAACAACTCCAAAACAATACTATCACAATCATATCTACAATTTGTTTAACCATTCTTCAATTGAGGAGATCCTTTCAAATTTCTAATTCTTTGTCGCCACAAAAATTATCTATTTATTTTCAAAGTTTTTGAGTTTTCTTCTTGAAATCTTTGGTAATCTGGGTAATTTTCCTTTTATTTTCCCCTATTGCTCATTTTCTGACTTTCTTTTTTCCCTTCTCATAGTAGTTTTCTTGGGGACTAAACCTCAAAGCATCTCAGCCTTTTCCCACAATAGGCAGTTCATGGTATACTTGCCAAGGTCTCTTCCCCAGGAGATTTTTGGATGCATAGAATTGTCTCCAGGTAAATGCTTAGTATTTCTTCAGGCTTAATGGAGTACCACAGAGACCTCACTCACACTGTGACCTGTCCCTATATTCTGTCCTGTTCCCTCTGCTCTTTTGGTTCCTCACTTCTTTATCCTGGCACTGACAGTTTAAAGGTCTGCCAATGCTGCTGCTTTTGTATTAATTTTTTGTAGTTTGAATCTTGGGGAAGCAAGGGGAATGAGATACAATGTTGAGATTTGTTTATAGCCCAGACCCACATCCTGCCCATTTCCTTCTGTTTCTGGCTCTCTTGCAGAGATCTTTCCTAACACAAAATGCTATCCACCAAGACACTGGCTCTTTGGCTTCAAAGAACTTCTTTAATCTAGAGTAGGGCTTAACTTTTTTCCATTCACTACCCCTTTTCACTTGAGAAATTTTTACATGATCCCTTCTTGAATCTGAGATGAGGTATTCCTGGAAATATTTGTACATGTGCTGTGCAAAGTGCTCATGTGTGTTCAGAACCAAGGCTACATTGAAGTCGTGGAATATAATACAGGCAAGCACTGCTGGAAATACCTTGGATTCATTGTTTGATTTTGAATTAATTCATTAAATTTCAGAAATCTTTTTCTGTTGCCCAAATTTTTATGACTTCATGACCTTGTGACCCACAGTTTAAGGTGTTTTGGTCTAGAGCACTACAAGGGAGCATTGGCTCACAGTCCTGGCCCAAGCCATCTCTGAAAATCTAGAGCTGGGATCCCCACAATGCTATAGCGAGAGTAGAGAAGAGCATGGGGTTGAATTTAGTTTGAGACCATATGAATCTGCTAATGTATCTTCAATGTTGGTAACTTTTGACATCAGAGAGAATTGCTTAATGAACTCCATGTAGAAGTTAGTTCATTGACTTGGTTTTTTTCCATATTTGTATTTTAGCCTGAATTCTGAATGTTCATAGTGACACCTGAATTTTTCTTTTCTTTTCTTTTCTTTTTTTTTTTTTTGGGGAAGGGAAAGAGGAATATGCTTTGAGTGGATCAGTAGAAACATCTAGTTCTCTATCTTGTTTATCATGTTGACCTAGAAATTGAATACTCCATTTTAAGGATATGTAGGAAAGGGATTTCCAATCTAGTCTCACCAGACATTTATTATTAAGCAACCAAGTATACAAAGACAGTGAAAAAGAGCCCTTTCCCTCACAGAATTTATCAATCAATCCTTAACAAATGCACTTGCCATAACAATGGAAAATATTAATTTTTTTCCCCCTTTCTGGTTAGAATTTTGTTGCATTTTTATTTGGTCTTTAAAGATGCCTACCTAGTAATTGCTAAAAATACTGGGAATACAAAAACAAAGGTAATAGTCCTTTCCTCCCAGAGCTTATATTGTACATTTGCAATAGTTCAGTCAGAATCTTAATTTATTTTTAAAAATAAAACTTTGTTAGATTTGTATAAATCTGAAAGCGGCACTTATTATCTAGGTCTTAATTTTTTAGTACTTAAATATTATCTAGTTCAATACAGGTGTATTTAATCTTTATATTGTTTCATTTTCTGTGGTGCTTGTAAGCATGATATAATTTCCCTGGGCAGCTAGGTGATGTAGTATGTCTGAAGTGAGGAATATTTGAGTACAAATTTAGCCTAGGCAAGTCACTTAACCCCTAAACTTAGGGACACATTGGAGAAAGAAGTGACAAACCACTCCAGTATCTTTGCTAAGAAAATCCTATGGATAATGTCTTTGGAATCATTTGTAGGGTGTTATGCAACTGTATGATTGAACAAAAACAAAAAATAATTTCCCTGCCCGTTTTTCTTAACTTTTATCTTTTTATTTTTCCCTTGTCCAACATGATACTTATCATTCCTGCTTGTTTTAGATTCAGTTGAGAAATCAATTCTATTCCAATCCATCCTTTTTAGAAATGAATCTTTGTTTTCTGTTTCTTATATGCAGCAAATTAAGGTGTTTTCTTTCTAATTTATCATCCACAATGATATCTATCAGCCAATGTATCAGCCACAATAAGAATCATCATTATTAAAATAAATCAGCATTTATATGTCCCTTTAATATTTCTAAAGCATTTTACAAAAATGATCATATTTTATCCTCACAATAAGCCTGCAATATAGGTCTTATTATTAGCCCTCTCTTACAGAAGAGGTTTTTGAGCCTGAGAGAGGTTAAGTGACTTGCTCAGGATCACATAGCTGCTAAGTTTCTGATGTGGAATTTGAATTCAATTTTTATGGACTGTAGTACCACTCTCTATCCACTACAATTCAGTTGAAAATAGAGTGGAGAGTTTGGGAGAGGCAGCATGAGATCATAGAAGTTCATAGAAATTCTCCGTTAGTGAACTAGGAGATCATTGTACATGGCAACAGCAATATTATACAATGATCAATTCCGATGTACATGGCTCTCTTCAACAATGAGATGATTCAGGCTAGTTCCAATGGTCTTGTGAAGACAGTCATCTATACCCAGAGAGAAGATGGTGGGAACTGAGTGTGGTTCACAACATAGCATTTTTCACTCTTTTTGTTGTTTGCATTTTATTTTCTTCATTATTTTCTTTACTGGTTTGATTTGATTTTTCTTGTACAGCAAAATAATTGGATAAATATATTTGCATCTATTGGATTTAATATATTTCTACCATGTTTAACATATATTGGACTGCTTACTATGTAGAGGAGGGGGTGGAAGA
The DNA here is from genome assembly GCF_902635505.1 of Sarcophilus harrisii. Lineage (NCBI taxonomy): Eukaryota > Metazoa > Chordata > Mammalia > Dasyuromorphia > Dasyuridae > Sarcophilus > Sarcophilus harrisii. The sequence continues at coordinate 579,775,078 of NC_045426.1, read as the reverse complement.
AGGGGGGGAACTAGAACACAAGGTTTTACAAGGGCTAAGTTGCAAAATTATCTATGCATATGTTTTGAAAAATAAAAAGCTTTAATATAAATTCTCTGCTACTAATAATGTTAATGATAATAACTAGCATTTATATATAGCATGTGAAGGTTTGCACAGCTCATTGCATTCATTAATTTACTTGATCCTCATAACCAGTCTGAGAGATAGGTGCTGTTTTACACCATTTTAACAGTAAAGTAACTAAGGCACAGAAAGGTTGTGACTTGCCCTATACTAAAAAGAGTCTGAGGCAGGATTTGAAACCTAGTCTTCTAAGTCATAGGCGCTGTACATTGTGGTGCAAAGTCAGTTATCCTATGGAGATTTCTTTCTTCTGTTATTTTTGTGACTTTATGTCTTCCTGTTCTGAGGTAGTGAAAAGGAACCAGACTTACATGCAATGTATTAGTTAATTCTTGTGTAAACAATTTTATTAGTTTTAATTTGGGTCAAGCTATGGATATTAACTTTTGATTCTGCCATTCTCACTAGTTTTGAAACATCTGAGATTTCTGTTTCATGTTGATTTAGAAAAAAAAATAATAACATTGAGGACTAAATTTGCACTTACAGGTAAAAATGTACAAAATGCTTTATACACTAGTTGTCCTTTAAATTTGTGAAAATAATAAAATTTTTTTAGTAAGATCAAGATTGTTCCATACTTTGCTGCAGTTGTGGAATTGTGTTTGTCTGAAAACTTTTAGGAAAAAAAGGTAATGATTATTTATTTACTATCTACCATTGATCAGGCACTATATTAAACACTTAACAAATATAATCTTATTTGATTCTCACTACAACCCTATGAGGTTGAATATTTATGGTTCCCATTTTACAGTTGAAGAAATTGAGATAGAGTTTATTAAGTGACCTGCCAGGAAATACATAGCATCTGAGGCAAAATGTGAATTCAGCCCTAGTGCTCTGTCCTTGGTGCCACCAAGTTGCCTAGTTAGAGATATAAGGAAAATTACCCCCAAGAATTGCAACGTTCATGCATAGGTCACTCTGCCTGCCTATTAAACACTTATGTATATCTTTATTTCTATAATATAACTTCTTTTTTTTTAAATTTTTTTTATTTTTTTTATTTAATAGCCTTTTATTTACAGGATATATACATGGGTAACTTTACAGCATTAACAATTGCCAAACCTCTTGTTCCAATTTTTCACCTCTTACCCCCACCCTCCCTAAATGGCAGGATGACCAGTAGATGTTAAATATATTAAAATATAACTTAGATACATAATAAGTATACATGACAAAACATTATTTTGCTGTACAAAAAAATCAGACTCTGAATTATTGTACAATTAGCTTGTGAAGGAAATCAAAATGCAGGTGTGCATAAATATAGGGATTAGGAATTCAATGTAATGGTTTTAGTCATCTCCCAGAGTTCTTTTTCTGGGTATAGCTAGTTCAGTTCATTACTGCTCCATTAGAAATGATTTGGTTGATCTGATTTGCTGAGGATGGCCTGATCCATCAGAACTGGTCATCATCTAGTATTTTGTTGAAGTATATAATGATCTCCTGGTCCTGCTCATTTCACTCAGCATCAGTTAAGTGTAAGTCTCTCAGGCCTTTCTGAAATCATCCTGTTGGTCATTTCTTACAGAACAGTAATATTCCATAATTTTCATATACCACAATTTATTCAGCCATTCTCAACTGATGGACATCCATTCAGTTTCCAGTTTCTAGCCACTACAAAAAGGGCTGCCACAAACATTCGTGCACATACAGGTCCCTTTCCCTTCTTTATGATCGCTTTGGGATATAAGCCCAGTAGTAACACTGCTGGATCAAAGGGTATACACAGCTTGATAACTTTTTGAGCATAGTTCCAAACTACTCTCCAAAATGGTTGGATTCGTTCACAACTCCACCAACAATGCATCAATGTCCCAGTTTTCCGCATCCCCTCAACAATCATCATTATTTTTCCTGTCATCTTAGCCAATCTGACAGGTGTGTAGGTAGTATCTTAGAGTTGTCTTAATTTGCATTTCTCTGATTAATAATGACTTGGAGCATCTTTTCATATGACTAGAAATAGTTTCAATTTCTTCATCTGAGAATTGTCTGTTCATATCCTTTGACCATTTTTCAATTGGAGAATATAATATAACTTCTACAAGAAACAGTAGCCAAGTGGATGAATGATTTTTGGGTATACTTTGAAAATGTACTTATTTTAAAATACCCAATAATTTATTCACTTTTTTGCACTTTAGTTTTTCTTGATATCTTTTCATTTTATATTATCTATTTCCAAATGCATCCATATCCTCCTTCCTTACCCAGGGAACCATCTTATGATGTAAAGGATAAAAAAGAGAAAATGAAAAGGTAGTTAAAGTACCTAGCACATCAACTTGAATCTGACAAGATGTGTAGTGTTCTGTATCTATATTCCCATCTCTGCAAAGAGAAAAGAGAAGTATATTTTCTCATCTTTCTTTATGTCCATATTTGGTTGATAACTTTATAGCATTTAGGATCTTTTCATTTTGTTGTGCTTTCCTATGCATGCATTTAGTCATTAGTTCATATAAACTTTTCAATTCTTTTCTGTATTCTTTAGATTCATTTTTTATGGTACAATAATATATTACACTTGTGTACCATCATTAAATCATCAAACTATCATTAACAATTTCCTAATTGATGGCTAGTTCTTTGCTGTTACATAAAGGACTGTTTTAAATAATTTGAGATATTATGAGGGCTTTATTTATGTCTTTGACCTTCCTGAGATTTATACCTAGCCGTGGTATCTCTTGCCAAAACATAGAGGGGCTATTTTAACTCCTCCTTAGTGTGACCCCAAATTGCTTTCCAAAATGGTTAAATCACTTCATGATTTCAACAAATTATACCCCAATACAACTGATTTTCTCCAACCTTTATTCCATTTTAAATCATCATCAAATATTCAAATTGTCTTATTCCTGCTTGCTTTGTTACTAAAACTAGAATAATATGTGGAAGTATTCATTATATTCATTCACATATATTATTCAGGAAAACTCACTGACTACAATATTCAAAAGGAGATCTTTTTACATAAAATTCACTAATTCATTTTAAATGAAATTTATCAAATATGAACTATAAAATATAAAATTACTCTCTTACAAACAACAAAAAGACCTAAAACTAGTTTTCAGTAAAATGAAGAACATGTAGTTTTATGGATAGGTTTTTGTTAAAAATTCTAATGTATATTGTTTATCCTTCATGTTTGTCATTAATTAGCTTCAGATATGGAATTAAAAATTAATGAAGAGATGTGAATTATGTATATTTCTTTAGTAGTTCAGTAGCCAAGCAGGTGTAAATGATTTACCCTCTAATATTATTCCCTGTCCTTCTTTCCTATTGGAAAAAGGGGAGTGACATAGTCAGACATGTTTATTAGGAAAATCACTTTATTAGTTCTGTGGAGGATGGATTGGAGAAGGGAGAAATATAAGCAGAAAATTCAGGAAGCTGTTGCAGTTATCCAATTAAGAAATGATGAGAAAGCCTGAACTAGAGTTGTGGTTGTGAGAGAAAGGGATGGATGTAAAGGCTGTAGTAAAGAAAGATAGGCAGGTCAAGATTTGATTGCTGCTTCAATATTTGGGATGAGTGAAAATGAGGAGCCTAGAATGATAGTGAAGTTTCAGACTTGCCTGATGGGGAAGCATAATGATGTCCTTAACAGAAATAGGAAAGTTTGGGAGAGGAGAATTTTTAGAGGAACAAATGACTTCAGTTTTGAACATGTTGAGTTCATGGTGCTTAGGATGCATCCATCTGGAAATATATCATAACCTTTGATGGTGTGGACTTGGGACTCAGGAGAAAAATTCTGAGAAGCATTTATACAGAGGTAATTGAACTAGTGATGCTGGTGAAATCACTGAATGAGACACCAAAGAGAGAAGAAGAAAAGGAGGTAGTTGTATTGTAGCAGAAAGACTGCTTAGGTTTTGAGTCTTAGGACCTTACCTTCTTAATCTTTTGCTAATTATCTTTGAGAATGTGGCTGATATTGATTACCTTTCTGAATTTCAACTTTCTCAACAGTAAAGTGAGGATAACAACATTTGTATCACTTCATGGTGATGTTGAGAAGATCAAATAACATTTTGTAAAACACTTAAAAATTTTAAAAGTTTTTATTAATACTCTTTGTTATTGTTACACAAAGTTTCTTAATAGACATTGTAGGGGATAAAGGACTTTAAAATATATTCTGCAGATGAGAGTTTATTTTAGGTCATAAAAAGATGGTGAAATATGTGTGTATAGGGTTATTGTATCTTAAATTATTCAGTTCTTTTTTGAATTAGTAATGATGACTGGTATGTTTCTGAAAGTTGTATATGGACTATTAGTAAATGTCAGAGTGTTATGAAACATATATTCACAATTTTGTAGTGAAATTTATTCCAGTCTTCTGTCTTTGGTGCCCTCTTGTGGTTTTTCTAATGAACTTACTATAGCCAAAAAGTTTTATGGTGCTTGTAAAATATTTTATTCTCTTTGTTAATATCTTTATCTTTGTAAATTCTTTGACATACTCTTGATTGTGAGAGAAAGAAAAGAAATTAATGTTAAGATTGTTTCTTCTTCTGTGCATTACATCTGTGCAAAGAGGATGTAAAATAATTCTGTTATTTGGAAAAACTTTTACTGTAATGCCATGAACTTGTTCAGCCTTACATCATGGATTTTCTGAAGTATTGCCCATAGTTAGCTCTTGTCACACTTGTAGGTTTGATTCATTGATGAACAAATCGTCCATGACTATTTTTCTGATTCTGAAAGTTTTGATGCATTTTTAAAACATGCATATGAAACTGCAAAAGTTTTAATCCAAGGGGCAGCTAGATGGCGCAGTGGATAGAGCACCAGTCCTGAAGTCAGGAGAACCTGATTTCAAATGTGGTCCCAGACACATAACACCACTTAGCTGTGTGACCCTGGGCAAGTCACTTAACCCCAATTGCCTCAGCCCAAAAAAAAAATTATAATCCAAGACTGAAGTTTATATTTGTTAAAGGCAAGTAGGACAAAATCAGCAGTAAAATGGAAGGACCACCCACTTATTGAAACAGGACAAAAATTCATTCGTTTTACAAATTTCTAGGTACTTTTAGGCCTTAGTAAAAATTTCAACTGGTGACCTATTGGTGTATATTTGTTTCTTTATCAATCTATCCTAAAAACAAACAGCTTGTCCTCTGATCATTTGAAGTAATTTATTTCTAATTCTGTCTAATCTGCTTTGTTAAAATATTTGAATAGAACATGATACTCAGGAGGTCAAGATTTCCCATCTGATCCTTCTGACCATGAATACAGCCTTAAATTAAAAAAAAGAAAACAAAACAAAACATAAAATCTTCCAAATCAACCTCGGGTCCAACCTTCTTATTTATATATACAGTCATTGAGAAGAGATAAGATATAATTAAAACTTGTAGAATTACCACAATTACTCTTATCAGTAAAGGGAAAACAAACGGAAATATTTGAAAAATAAAAAATATTCTGTAGTTATTTATTGTGCAGGGAAAACTATGCCATTCTACTATAATGAGCCATAGAGTTATACCATACTAGTCTATTAGTATCTCCCATAATATTAATCAGCATTTATTAAGCACTTGTTCTGTACTTACTAGTTACTGTATTAAGCTTTGAAGATTCAGAGAGTTTTTGTCCCTAAGGAGGGGTAACATATTTAAGTATATAAAAAATATATATAAGGTGATTTTTGGGAAAAAGCACTATCTACCAAATGGATTAGAAAAGACTTTACAAAAAAATATGGTATTTGATTTGAACTGTGCAGGAAACTGGTATTTTGAAAAATTGAGGTAATAAAGGAGAGAATTTCTGGCCAGTGCAAAGAACAGATTTCGGAAATAAAAACCACAAATAAATGGTAAGAAGGCCAGTTTGGTTGGACTGTACTATGTGAAAAGGGGATTAATGTCTAAAAAGGCTGATAAGGTAGACTAAATAGCAAATAGAAGATTTATAGTTGATGAAAGTAATAGGAAATCAATTGATTTTATTGAGTAGGGGAGGAATGAGGTCAAATTTGCTCTTTAAGAAAATCAGTTTGATAGCTGTGTGGAGAATGTATTGAAATGGGAAGAGATGAGATAACCTGACCAATTGAAAAGCCTGATGAGAGTTTAAGAGGGTGTAATCTGGGGAGTGGTCCAGTTGAGTGGTAAGAAAGGCACAGGTATGAGAAATTTTAGAGAGGTAGAAGCAATAAGATGTGTGTGATGAATGAGAATGAGGAAATTAGGATAGTCTCTACACATCCAACCAATCATTGAAAAACAGTCCACTTGTTGCCATTGCCTCTTCCTTCTGCTCTTGTATGGCGCAAGTTGGTTTCTGTTTATTCTTGTGGTAGAGGAACAAAAGCCATAATATCAGTTACAGGTGAGTGATAAAAGGCAGATATAAATATAAACAGTGCTGTACTCAAAGTCATATTCTTTTACAAACTTCTCATCATTGTTAATTGTATCATATTCTCTTCATTTTGTAAGCTTGGGCTTTTATCTAATTTGTCTTTCTTTTTTCCTCACTTTTCCCCCCAACCTCCCCCCGCCCCACCACCAGTTTAATCAATCACCAAGTACTGCTGTGTCTTCTTTTTCCATGGTGTTTTTCAGATTATGCTCTCCTCTGTTTCCATAGTAACTGATATTGTCCAGGTCCTCATCACCTCACATCTGGATTGCTACAACAGCTTCCTGGCTGGTCTCCTGTCTTGAGTTTCTCTCCATTCCAGCCTCCCTCCTAGTCAGTTCATACTGCCCACAGCCGTGAAGATTGACCTTCTCAGATACTGTTTTCTTTACATCAACTCTCCCAGTTTCTTTCCCCAACTCAAGAACAGGACCCTACTAGCTGTCCAGTGTCTAGTAGATACAATCTAAACTTCCTTCACTGCTATTTTAAATGTTTCATAAACTGTGCCCTATTCCATACTAATTCAAACATTTCTCTAAACAGGATGTACATGATTTTATGACATTTTTCTCCTTCTGAAGAATTTTCCTGCTTCCTCTGTTATGATTTATATATTTTTAAAGATCCAATTAAAACTTTGTTTTTAGGGGCCTGGACTTGTGGTTTCATCTATATAGGGAGTGTGGGGTGAGAAAACTCTTTCTGCCAATGCAGATTAGTAACTGCTATGTAACTCATTAGAGATTATATCAAGGCACTGACAAGATATGTGATTTGTCCACAATCACTTAGCTAGTAAATACAGTACAGTACCCTTGAATCCAAGTCATCTTGACTTTAAGGTCTCCCTCAGACTACTCTGCTGTGCTGTATTGGACCATAACCTCAGTTAAAACCTTCCTTAATGACTCTAATTCCTTAATTTGAATTACTTCAATAGTTATACCCAATTTAAATTACATTCTCATATACTTGTTTGTGTTCTTTAATTATCTCAGTTGTATTTTTTGTTTCCTTGACTAAATTGTGAGCTCCCCAAGGACAGGGACTGTGATCTCTACATTTTTATTATAACACTTGCAGCTTCTCATACTGTCCTGTAAAAACTTTAGGTGTCTAGTGTTATTTGATATTGATCTAATGATGATGATAATAGAGTATATTGATAGTAATTATGATCACAATGAAGAAGAGTACTTCATTTAATTTTCATAAGAACTTGTGAAGTCAGCAGTATAATAAATATTGTCAGATACATTTTATAAATGAGGATTAAAGAAGTTAAAATGAAAATGTTCAGTAATCACATAGCTAATATATAATTAAGTGGGGTCTGAATCTTGTGCATATCTAACATCATTATGTTGTCATTGTAATTGGACCTATATACACAGTGTCTCATTCACAAGAGATCTTCACTGATACATGTTTAAATACAGATAGATAGCCATACAAAGGTATACCTTGTACAGTAAACAGATATCTGTACTAAGTATTATGCACAAAACAATTCACAGCTAGGCATATACAGAGATGTTTATACACATATTGAAAGAGAGCTTGGAGAGTTAGGCAAGTTTTCATGTCTTGCTCAACAATAGGTATGAGAAAGTAGAATCTGGGAAGGAAAAATGAATACTATGTGTATGTTAAAGATGGATTGAGCAGGAATAGAAGATCTTTTCAAAGCTTTCTCAGGATATCCATTCAAATTCTTTTCAGTACTTAACTTTTTTTTTTCTTTTAAAATATCTTTTAAAATTCATTATTTTTGTTGATCTTTTTGATTTTCCATTGAATTTAGAATAAATGCTTTGCCCCTGCCTTAAACAGTGAGCCTTCCCTAGTAAGAAAGATTAAATTTTTAAAAAGAAGAAAAAAAAGCAATTAAGTGAAATCAACCATCACAGTGACTACATTTGATAGAATAGAAGTATTATATAGTTTGCAATGACGGGAAGTAGATTTTCTTTGATCTTTTACAGAGGCAGATCTGGTCATTAGGTTTTTCGTACTTCATATATTTTTTCCCCTTACAAATGACAAAAAATATTGTTGGGTATCATAAAAGCTTTCTAACTGTATCTCCACTGTGATATGTGTTAATTTGAATTTATTGAAAATCAGCCAAAGCCTATTTTAATGATCAAAAGTCTTTCAGAGAATAAGTTTTGAAAATATAAAGAAACAATGCAAAGGACACTCTGATTATCTTTCAAATTGCTACAATCTCAATCTGACTTAAGAAAGGGATAGGATTTCCTAATAATGTTTTCAAATATTTTTATTCCGTGTGGATTTTATGATTCATAAGCTGGATTATCATCAGTTCTCTGTTTTGCATTCCTGGCACATTACTACCACTTATTGAAAATGCTATTGTATCCTTTACTGGAATTAGTTGTCTTTTACAGTGGTGAAGCATCTGCTTAGCAGATCTCTTTCTATAAAGTATCAACATGTTTTCTTCTTTTGAGAAGGAAAAAAAAAAAGAACGGATGGTCTATATACAAATAAGGCATGGCTTTGAATAAAATATTACAAGATTCCATAATTTAGATGACAAAAGTATCAACATGTCAAACTAAGATCAGAATTTAATTCTGAAATAGCAATTTCAAAGTTATTGGCTTAAATATAAATTATGCTAGAAAAAACACTTCATAAATAATAACAAATTATTAAACTTTGAGATGGAAATGGTTTTTGAGAACTCAATAATAATTGTTCACATTTATACCATTTTAAGGTTTCTAAGATAGTGACAATATCTCTAATTGTAATGGAGGTAAACTTGAATCCTTTCCAGTAAAATCAGGATTGAAACAAGGATGAATATTGTCAATACTTCTATCTTATATAATACTGAATATACTAGAAAAGAAAGTTAGGGGAAAATCATGAGTAAAGAGTCATACTTATTACTTTTTTGCAGTGAAGAAAGATGGTTTACTTAAAGAACCATAAAGAGTTAACTAAACATTAATTGAATTGGCAACTTAAAGTATATAAAATGAAATCCACACAAATCATCAGAATTGCTATGCTGTTCTATAAAAATCCAGTAGGAAAAGATAGAGAAATTTTAAATGACTACAGAATGTACAAAATACTTGAGAATTCACCTACCAAGATCCATAAAAGAATTATATAAATGCAGCATTCTACTACTGTTTACAGAAATACAAATCTAAATAATTTCAAAAGAATTTATTATGAATAGAATGAGACAATATAATAAAATGAATGTGCTACTTAATTTACTTATTTACTGCCATACAAATCAAAATACCAAAAGACAGAGTAATAAAATAATAATAAAACTCATGTTTCAATAAAAAAAAAGGTCAAGAATCTCAAGGGAAATAATGAAAGAAAGTAGAAACAAAATAGACCCAGCAGTACTAGAACTCAAACTAAACTACAAAACAGTAATTCTCAAACTAGTTTGGCACTGGTTAAAAAAAAAAATAGATCAGTCAATGGAACAAATTAGGCACATAATCAAGATAAGCTGACCTAGATATAAAATATAACACCATAAACAAATTGAAATAACATGGAAAAATTACCTGTGTGATTTATGAATAGAATAGTTTGACAAAATAAGGTTAGAAGATAAAAATGGATAATTTTAATTACATAAATTTAAAAAGTTTTTACACTAAGAAATCCAATAAAGCTAAAATTTTTAAAAAATGAAATAATTGGTAAAAAAAAAAGTCTGTATAGGAAGTTTCTCTGATAAAAGGCTCATTTCTAAGACATATTATGAACTGAATCGAATTTATAAGGCAAAGAACCATTTCTCACTTGATAAATAATCTGAGAACACGAATGGGAAGTTCTCAGGATAATTGGGGATAAACTCAGATTTTCTCTTGTAATATGAAAAAAATGTTTCAAGACAAGTTACTGCCAAAAATTGAAGTGCAAATTAAAGGAATTCCAAGATTCTATCTCATACCCATTAGATTGACAAAAACTCCAAAACAGAAAAACGACAACTATCCGAGGGACTGTAGAAAAATAGCAGTGTTAGATCTACTCCCAAAAGAAACTAAAGATTACATATGTACAAAATATATTTGTAACATCTCTTTTTTTCTGATGGCAAAAAGTGGCTGAATAAATTGAATATGATGGATACTATTATTTTGTAGGAAATGAGGAAATAGTTTCAAAGAGAACATAAAAATTGATGGAGAGTGAAGCAGACCTAGAATACTTTATATTATAAGATCAAAATTATATAAATGAATGATTTTCAAGCCTTTTGTAAATTGATGAAGAATAAAATGAGTACAACCAGGAAGACAATTCATACAGTAACAACACATTGTAAGACAAATAGCTTTTGACAGCTAAGTGTGATCTTTATAATAATTATCTGTGATTTTAGAGGACAGATGATGAAATATACCATCTATCTATCTTCTGACAGAGAGGTGAAAGATTTAGGGTATAGGATGAATCATATATATTTTGGTATGCAGCCAGTGAAGGAATTTGTTTTGTTTGACTATGAATATTTGTTATGAGGAATTTGTTTTTCTTTTCCTCCTTTTTTTTCATGGAGTGATTGAATTGGAGAAAGATAAAAAGATATGCTAATTTTAAGAAATTGGAGTGGTGGTATTGTTATAGAATGTTGCATGCAATGTTAGATAAGGTTGCTGTATTGTTGATTTTAATTAATTGCTTTACATTGTTACAAGAAATCACTCATGAAATTGCTTAAAATATGGAAACAAAATACTAAAATGAAACAAAAATACTAATAAAAACATAGCCCACAATAAAATAAAAAGTTACATTGAGCTAGCATTAAAGGGACCTATATTCTAATGTTGGCTCTGTCATTAGTTTAAAAATGGCTTTATGCCTTGTTTTAAATGATCTTTGATAAAGCATTCTATTTCAGTGAAATGGGAATAATAAAAGTAGACTTTTATGTTTCTTAAGAAACATGAGAATAAAATTAGATTTTGTGTTAAATGGCTTTAAATGAGCAAAAGTTACACAAATGGAAGGCATAACATTTTTAAGCTACTAATCAACATATATCTTTTGAATTCCTAATTTGTACTTAGTACCATGAGGTTACTAAAGGATGGACCACATGATTCCTGTTTTCACAGACTTGCAGCATAATCAAACATATCAATAGATATGTATTTTATATATGTGTATGTGTGTATATATACATATATATACATACACACACACACACATAAAACAGTGGCTAGTAAAAAAAAACAAAGAAATATGTAATTAATCTAAATACCAAATATTACAGAACATACTGTAAATGTACTAGTTTAGAGAGAAGAATAGTCCCTATGAAGTGTACAGTGTTTCACACATAATAGACACTCAATAAATATTTGTTGAATTAAATTAAGCAATAGAGGCTTCATGTAGAAAGTAGAACTTGAGTTGAATCATGAAAGAAAGCAGAGATTCCAAGAAGCTGAGGTGAAGAGGGAGGACTTTCTAGGCTTATAAGTACTACTGCTAAGCAGGGAGACAAAGAAGTGTATGTCACTTTTATAGAACAATGAGGTGTAGGATTGAAACATGTAATGAGTAGTTTGGAAAAATCACTAGGCCTAGTTTGTGAAGATATATAAATGCCAAACAGAGCATTTTTATAACTTTTATCCTAGACATCATAGAAATTCCCTAGAGTTTATTGATTACAGTAGTGACAAGCTCAAACCTTCATTTTTAGGAAAATCACTTTTGTGGCTTTTTGGAGGATGGAATGGGATAAAGAAAAACTCTGACTTAGGGAGGCCAAATAGGAGGTTATAATAATAGTTTGATGAACAAGAGTGGTTAAGGACCTGTACAATAGCAGTGGCCATGTGAATACTTTTTAATGATGCTTGTGGGTATAGAAGTTTTGTCAACTTATTAGATATATAGGGTGAATGAAAATGAGAAGTCAAAACTGCCAGCAATATTTCACATCTAGGAGACTAGAAGCGCGATACTATCCTTAATAGAAATAAGAAAAGTTGGAGGAAGGACAGGTTTTGAGGAAAAGATAAGTTTGTTTGAGGCAATTTCAGTTCAAAATGTCTACTTGGTGCTTGAAACAGGAACTCAAGAGAGAAGAAATAGGGTTCAGTATATAAATCTTTAAGGCATACACAGAAATATAAGTAATGATTATAAACTTCTTTTTAAGGAAATTTTAAGTGAGAGAGTGACTATAGGTCAGTAGTTATCAGGAACCTAGTAAGAGTTATTTATTTTTTTTAAGGGAAGATTTAGTCATGTTGAAATGACCCAGTAGAAACAAAAAAGGATTACTTTGCTACAGTGATAGTATAGTTGAGATTACAGAGTACAAATTTGTGGTAGACTCAATCAGTCCGGTTGCAGGTCTTCCTCTACTTCCACTCAACAGGTTGTAGGAGTTAGATAGTGGAAGTAATATAGGACTGAGTATTGGCAAGAAATAAATGACAGTTGAACAGAGTATGAAGGATTTGAAAGTAAAAGATACTGGAGTTAATTACTTGAATAAGAGATCAAGATTAATTGAAGGTCACTTTGAGAATGAAGAGTAGATTTGGGGAGAAATAAGGCATGGAGATAGAATGATTATATTGAATAAAGACATTTCAGAATTTTTTATCATGAGTACTTATGAGTGATAGTAAGATGAAAGGGCTGACAATCCTTGTGGCTAGCTGATGTGGAATAGAAAAATAGCTCTTGATAATTGAACAAATTGAAGGAATGAGAGATTATTTGAGGAATCATCAACATTTAAGTTGGACTTTCTTAGTATGCTTATAGAACTTGAGGAGAAGAGAGGGATATTGTGACCCTGGCACTGAAATTATTGGGAAAAAAAAAAAAGGAAAATAACAGTGGTTGGAAAGGCTGCAGAAATACAAGCATATTGTACTTTTGGTGAAACTATTAATTGGTTGGTCATTCTAGAATGAAAAATTAGAACTGCATATACTTTTTGACTTAGTAATCATGTTTGCTACTCATGCTTTTTTATTTATTTATTTTTTAACTTTAGCTGAATTATAATAGAATCCACTCCAACTCCTTACCTTCCTTCGAGTATAATACCTCTGAGGTAAGTAGAGAGTGGATTAATTTTAAAATAGAGAATTTAATTGTTAAGGGATAGGTCAATTATCCGAAAGCCTCCACAGTTGTGAATCATAATATCTGAAGGAGGTATAGGGAGCCTTTGCTGACAAAGGTGTTGCAGACTAGCAATGAGATAAATTGGAGGCAGAGGGAAGAGGAGAGAGGTCAGACAATGCAATGGCCTCTCAGTCAGAGAGGTCAGAGAACAGCAACTGCCTCTCAGTCTCCTGTATCATCTTCTCACAAGAGGAGATCCATTCTGGATTGGATCTCCAGCAGCTACTGTCAGGTGGCTCCCGTGTATTCCAACATTTAATAATAAGCTAGCTGACTGAGGGGACTCTCATCCAAAGCAATCAGTCCAGAGGAACTTAGGCCCAGAGTTTATATAGGATTATAACTAGCAAAGCAAGCAGGTGATAACAGAAGCAAAAAGAATGCAGTTGAGTAATTTCCTTATTATCACCAGGCAGCTGTTATACCAAAAAAAAAAAAAAAAATATGATTTTTATAGCCTAAAGCAATAACAGGATGCATACAATGGTGGGAATGGGCTTGGGATGTATACAGTGGTGGGGATGGGCTTAAGGGGACCTTTTAGGGTCAGTATTTTCAGAGAACAATAACTGATCTTATCTATAGAAGCACCTCACAGGTGTGATGCCCAAGTATGCAGAAGAACAGAAATAGGCAAGGTCACTCTATGGTCATGCTAGTCACTTTGATTTAGTGTATGAAGCAGCTAAGTTTAAGTTCTCATGAGAAACTTAAGGGGTCCTTTTTGGTTCTACATGAGTGTGTCTCTCTGCTTCAAGTGTGTTTCTTATATACAACATATTATAGGATTCTGGTTTCTAATCTATTTTGCTCTCTTCTTCTGCTTTATGAGTGACTTCATTCACATTTATGATTGCTAATTATATATTTCTTACCAAATTGCTTCCCCTTCCCTCTTTTATTCTTCTCTCTCCTTTTATCTTGTTTATTCTCAAAAGTATTTTGCCTCTGAACACCTTCTCCCCAATCATCTCTGACTTCTGTCAATTCCTTACTTCTGCTATCCCTCTCCTCACTATTTCTCTGTAGGGTAAGATAGGTTTTTATAGCTAATTAAGGGTATATATTATTTCCTCTTTCAGCCAATTCCAATGAGAATAAGATTCAAGCTTTGTGTGTTATCCTTCTCCTTTCCCTCTCCACTGTAAAAACTTTTTCACTTCTTTTATGTGAGATGATTTATCCATTCTATCTCTCCTTTTTCCTTTCTTTCAGCATATCCTTCTTTCTCATCTCTTAATTTTTTAACATATATAATCCTAACATAGTCGACTCACACCTTTGCTCTCTGTGTAAACTTTTTCTAACTGCCGTAGTAAAATTAAAATTCTTAGGAGTTGGAATTTAAGCAATTTAACTATATCTAATCCCTTATGATTTCTCTTTCCTATTTACCTTTTTATACTTTGAAAGTCGGATTTTCTATTCATCTCTGGGCTTTTCACTAGGAATATTTAAAAGTTCTCAGTTTCATTAAATACTCATTTTTTTCCCCTGAGGATAGTACTCAATTTTGCTGGAGAGGTGATTCTTCTTCTTCTTCTTCTTCTTCTTCTTCTTCTTCTTCTTCTTCTTCTTCTTCTTTTTTTTTTTTTTAATTTAATAGCCTTTTATTTACAGGTTATATGCATGGGTAACTTTACAGCATTAACAATTGCCAAACCTCTTGTTCCAATTTTTTACCTCTTACCCCCCCACCCCCTCCCCCAGATAGCAGGATGACTAGTAGATGTTAAATATATTAAAATATAAATTAGATACACAATAAATATACATGACCAAACCGTTATTTTGCTGTGCAAAAAGAATCAGACTCTGAAATAATGTACAATTAGCTTGTGAAGGAAATCAAAAATGCAGGTGGGCATAAATATAAGGATTGGGAATTCAATGTAATGGTTTTTAGTCATCACCCAGAGTTCTTTCTCTGGGCGTAGCTGGTTCAGTTCATTACTGCTCCATTGGAAATGATTTGGTTGATCTCGTTGCTGAGGATGGCCAGGTCCGTCAGAATTGGTCAGCATATAGTATTGTTGTTGAAGTATATAATGATCTCCTGGTCCTGCTCATTTCACTCAGCATTAGTTCGTGTAAGTCTGGAGAGGTGATTCTTGATTATAATCCTTGCTCTTTTGCCCCCTGAGATATAATATTCTAAAAAATCTCTGATCCTTTTTTGTAGAAGTTACTAAATCCTGGGTTATTCTGGTTGTGGCTTTATGGTATTTGACTTGTTTCTTTCTAGCAGTATATTCTCCTTGATTTGAGAACTCTGGAATTTGGCTTTCATTCTTTGGAGTTTTCATTTTGGGATCTCTTTCACACCTGATTGCTGGATTCTTTCAATTTCTATTTTTAACCTCTGGTTATAAGATGTTAGGGTAGTTTTCTTTGATTATGTCTATGATGTCTAGACTCTTCTTTTAATCATGGCTTTCAGGTAGTCGAGTGTTTCTTAAATGATCTCTTTTGGGTCTCTTTTTGAGATATCATTTTTTTCAGTGAGATATTTCACATTTTTTTCTATTTTTTCATTATTTTGATTATGGAGTTATTCACTCCCACTTATCTAATTGTAATTTTTAAGGAATTATTTTCTTTATTGATCTTTTGTACCTCATTTCTGTTTGGCCAATTCTTTTTTTTTTTTTTTTTTTTTTTGGAGTTTTTTTTTTTCCTTCATTGAATTTTTGTACATTAAAAATTTTTTTTCATTTGATCATTTTTGCTTTTTAAGGAATTTTATTCAGTGGCTTTTATGCAGCTTTTACCATTTGGCCTATTCTTTTTTTCAAGGTATTTTTCTGGCATCTCCTTTACTAAGCTATTAACTCTTTTTTCATGATTTTGTAGTAGCACTTTAATTTCCTCTCCAATTTTCCTCAGTTTCTCTTATTTGATTTTTAAAAATCCCTTTTGAAATCCTCCAGGAATTCTTCTTGGTCCCAACACCTATTCACATTTTTCTTTTGACGTTTTACTTGTAGCTGTTTTGATCCCATTGTCTTGTTCTAAATTTGTGTAAGTTCGCTATCACCCTGATAACTTTCCCAGCATATTTCATCACTTTTAACTTTGCTAAATTTGAACTCTGCTTAGGGTGGAATGAGGGGGAATAGTGTGGGGAGAGATATTATCCCAAGCTTTAGGCCTTTCTGGCTGTTGCACTCAGAGCTAGTTCTGAGGATTTGTAAGTTTTCAGTTCTTTTAAGGTGGTGTGATATAAGGAGAGATGTGGTCATTGCTGTGAATCATCACGAGCATTCATTTATACTCTGGAATTCTGATCAGGATTCCCACTTCTGTTAGGGTTTGTGATTGTTGTGTCCTGCTTTCTAGAGCCCCCAAGATGGGATGACAAAACGTACTGTGCTTTCTAGAGCCCCCATGCCAGGGTGATTTAAAACATACCATCTTAGTGGAGAAGTGATGAGGTGGGTCTCCTGAGGATGGTAGAAATATGGAGTCCATTTGTTTCTAGGTCTTTCACCCTTATGTTAAAAAATTAAGAGATGAGAAAGAAGGATATGCTGAAAGAAAGGAAAAAGGAGAGATAGAATGGATAAATCATCTCACATAAAAGAAGTGAAAAAGTTTTTACAGTGGAGAGGGAAAGGGGAAGGATAACACACAAAGCTTGAATCTTATTCTCATTGGAATTGGCTGAAAGAGGAAATAATATATACCCTTAATTAGCTATAAAAACCTATCTTACCCTACAGAGAAATAGTGAGGAGAGGGATAGCAGAAGTAAGGAATTGACAGAAGTCAGAGATGATTGGGGAGAAGGTGTTCAGAGGCAAAATACTTTTGAGAATAAACAAGATAAAAGGAGAGAGAAGAATAAAAGAGGGAAGGGGAAGCAATTTGGTAAGAAATATATAATTAGCAATCATAAATGTGAATGAAGTCACTCATAAAGCAGAAGAGAGCAAAATAGATTAGAAACCTTATGTAACCAAAACAACACTGGGCATGTGCTAAGTATATACTTCATATGTGGGACCACATAAACAACTTGCTATTGTATGTAATTTGTCACCTGGTATCCCTCCGCTTCTATTACAACACAGGTTGTCATCACCCCCTGACTTCTCAGGAAGACCGAGAACCCTTGGGGGAGATGGGGAGCCGAACCAAACATTGTTACCAGGTTCCCTCTGGGCTGAAGGGTCTTATACCTCACCCAGAGTTCCCCCACTGTCTGTGATCCTCTATATCTCTCTTTTGTGTGTGTGTGTGTGTGTATGTGTGTGTGTTTTAATTGAAACAGGTATATATCAGTGGTTAAATGCATCACCATGGGAGGAATCATACAGACAAGTTGTAATATCATACAAGCAAATAGTAATAGAACAAACAATATGAAAACAAAATACTATAAAGATTTTCATGAGTCCCAGAAGGAAGGTGTAGAAAATAATTATCAATTCACAACCACACATACGCCTCTCTTCAGCAGTCAAGAGATAGTCAAAAGCCAATCTATTGTCCATCACTTTATGTGTCAGGGAATCCAATGATTCCTGCAGATTTTGAAGTCCTGCATCAGTCTCATTGACAATTATTTTTGATGTTCATGAATTAATTGTCATACACATAGGGTTAACTGCCAAGCTCTTTTAGTGGTTGACGCAGTCAGAGATGGAACCACCTGATGTTTCTTAGGTCTTCTTTTTTTCAAGGGTCTTCTCTTTTTCCATGTCTTTATGATGGACAACCTGGCGATTACCTAAAGATATTAGAGCTGCTTGCACTGGTTACTGCCCTTGCTGTGGGTTATGAAATCTGTCTGCAGGAACTAGTGCATCTCCATCAAAAATAAAAAAATTAATGGTATAGAGGGCTAAGTTTAGGAGTTTTCTAGGGTTACCTGTGGCTCCCCCTTTCTTTTGTCTTTGGAGGAGTGTCTTGATGTCTCTGTTTCTCCTCTGTACTATTTGCCTGTCCTTGAGGATTGAAACATATGCCAGTGGTGTGAAATCTGATACTGTGCACAAAAGGTTTAGAAGAATATGCAGGTCCATTACATGTTTTTATTGCTTGTGGCACACCCATAATTGCAAATGCTTCTATAAGGAATTAAGTGACCATTTGGGCTGTCTCTTTTGCTGCTGGTATTGCAAAAGTGAATCCTGAAAAGGTGTCTACCATAACATGGATAAAAGACATATGAACAAAAGATTTATAATGGGTTACATCCATTTGCCGATTTCATTGGGTCTCAAACCATAAGGGTTCTTCCCTGGAGGAAGAGTAGGAGCATGGAAAGGAAGACAAGCCATACAGGCTTTTACTATGCTCCTAGCTTTCTCTTTTATTATCCCAAAATGCAGACGTAAAGCTTGTGCAGCCTGATGATATTTAGATTGAGATTCTTGGGCTGCTTGAAATAAAGGAGTATTGGCCAACATAGTTAGAAGGCTATCTGCCTTTGAATTTCCACAAAAAACAGACCTGCAAGTTTTGTATGAGAGTAGATATGCAAGATATAAATAAATCTTACCTGGAAACTTTCTCACTTGCTCTTGAAGTTCCTTAAAGAGCTGATATATATTAGAGACTGCAAATTTTATTTGGACTGTGGCAATTCTTTGTACCACACCTACTGAATAGGCCGAATCAGATATTATGTTTACATCTCCTGGATAATAAGTAAAAGCCAGCATAATTGCATACAATTCATTCTCCTGAGTGGACTGAAAGGAAGTTCTGACTACTTTTTTATAGCTTGGTCAGTAGAATATACAGCACAGATGTTATGTTTGGATGCATCTATAAAGATGAACCTTAAGAGGAACTTTCGAAATCTTTTCCTCAAAAATCCATAGTCAATTATGTAATAGCCAGGTTATCTTTAAGGGAGACCCATGTATAAAATTTGGATCTGTGGCCAATAAAATTTGCCACTCTGGGATGGTTTCACTGCATACATTAATTTGTTCATTCGTTTAAAACGTATATATCTTGTCAGATCTTATCCCAGATAACTGTATTACTTGCTTAATGGCCTTTAACAAGATTCTAGTCAGAAAGACTGGGTAAGGAATAAGGCTTTGGTCTGGTTATGTTTGGAGTTATTTGATATAGTTGCCTCTTTTGTAGCAAAAACTGATATTTCTAACGGTTTTTGAGTGACTCTTTCAACCACATTGGATAAAGCCAGTTCATTGTCTTTAAAAGCCTCTTGAGCTACTTTTGTAAGCTGGCATGGTGTCTCCTCATAAAATGTCATACAATGGTTGTAATTGATAAGTACTTAAGCCTAACACTTGTAGAGGGCTGAAACTCTTGAGTCTATGCACTGAGGTCAGGACTGTCAAGCACTGGAGGCTAACTACGGATTGGACAATACTCTGTGGGCATATGCTTGGAAAATGGCCCTTCCCACTATCCTGTGCTGGCTCGATAATTGGTGTATACAAAGGATTAGGAGAGACTAGGAGGTGGAGTAAAACTAGCCAGGGTCACTTTGACAGTGGACAAGGAAGAAGGAGGTTGCGGAGATCCTGCTTCCATCCCCTTCACTTCTACCCCTAAAGACCAAGAATAAAGACTAAGGACTTTTGCTTATCCTGACTCCAGCTGATTCTGGGGTGTCTGGGGTGCTAGTGTGGATATTGGATATCTCCTATCCTAAATATTGAAAAGGAGTATGTCTTTGAATTTTTTCTGGAGTTATATGTAATTTGTAGTTCCTTAGTGTTTCTATGGTCTTTTGTAGATATACTTCTAACATTTGCTCCTCAGGTGCACATTCCAAGATATCATCCATGTAATGTAATAACATAACTTTTGGAAATGCTTTTCTTACAGGAGTAAGAGCAGCTGCCACATACATTTGACACATAGTAGGGCTATTTTTCATCCCTATGACAAAACTGTCCAATCGAATCTTTTATAAAGTTCAGCTAAATGAATGCTGGGCACTGAAAAGGCAAATCTTTTCATATCTTCCTTATCCAGAGGGATAAAATAGAAACAATCCTTATTGTCTATAACCCAAAGAGGCCATTCCCTAAGCAATTGAGTAGGAGATGGAAACTGAGGCTGATGAGCTCCCATTGTCTTCGTCTGTTCATTTACTTTTCTCAAATCAGTCAACATTCTCCATTTTCCAGATTTCTTTTTTTACAACAAATACAGGGGAATTCCAAAGACTTAGAGAATGCTTTAAGTGTCCTTGGTCAAGTTGCTCCTGTACTATATCTAATAACGCCTGAATTTTTTCAGAGGTTAAGGGTCACTGTTCCACCCACACTGGGTGTTTTCCATTGAATGGGAACAGGTGAGAGTGCAGGCAGGCCTTCAACAGCAACCCTGCCTAAAACGCTATAGTGCTTAATTGTAATCCTAATTGTTGTAAGATGTCTCTTCCCCATAGATTGATGGTGATTGTTTTTTTTAACTACATAAGGAGTAAAAACTGTTTTATCTTCAAATTTCCATCTCAAAGGGATAGCACTAAGTTCAGCTGCTATTGATTCTCCTATGACAGACATATTGGTGTTTGCTGTAATCTTTGGCCAATGACTGGGCCAGCTGGCCCCTCTAATAATTGTACAATCTGCATCTGTATCTACCAACCCTTTCAAAGGTATACCATTTACATAGATGGTGAGCACAGAATGGTCAGCTATAACAGCTGCAGTACAGAATGTTCCTTGTTCTGTTGTTGGGAGTCAAAATCCAGATAAATATCACCAAATTGCATTTCAGGAGTATGTTTCAGGAGGCCTGGTGCTACTACTTGTCCTGGGTGATAGATCACAAATTGTCTACCTATACTAGTGACTGGGATATTAGCTACACATTCCCCAGTTTCTGAAATCAGTGTATGGATAGACACTGTTTTATAAACATTCTCAGGAGGTGAAATGGTCAAGCCAACTGCGTGTGGAGGCAAGGGATCTATAGGCTGGAAAGGTTCAGGTTTCAATTCTCCAGGGGATATCTCAGTAGTCCCTGCCTGCTGCATATAACTCTATTCTTCCTAATTGCAACCCCCTTCCCCCATCAGGTTGCTTCTCGGCTGACTGATCATGTTGGGGTACTGAACTTTTAAAGATTCTCTGGGTGTAATAGCAGTTGCCATCATGCCCCAAGTGTTATTTGCTTGGGGCCCTGGAGCCCAGCCCCACTTCTTGTTTCCCTGACTCACTCAACATTCTGCCCAGTGGAAGCCCTTGTTGAATTTCGGACATGGGGTTTTAGATCTTGTTCTCTCACTCTCTTCTTTCACTTTATCTTTGCCAACATTGAGCTTTCAGATGCCCTGCTTAACCATATTGAAAGCACTGATGAGTCTCTTTGGAAGTCCCTTCCCAAAAGGGACCCTGTCTTCCCATGTTCAGATCTTGAAAAGCCTGCATCATCAACTGGGCATAAAAGGTATTTGTGCCCACTATGACACAGCATATATATGCTCTCATCTAAATGAGCATACTTTTTTAGTCCTAATATAATTTTTCTACAATCCTCATTAGCATTTTCCTTAGCCAGTTGTCTTATAATTTCTGTTGCTACATTTTCACCAATAGTTTGTATATCAGCTGTCTGGAGGCATCCCACAAAATCAGCAAAGGGTTCATTTGGACCTTGTGCTATTTTCATGAAGGCTTCCCCTCTAGCTTGTCTTTCTGGGAGCATGTCCCATACTTTGATAGCAGCAGAAACAATTTGCCCATAAGCTGCTATGAGGTAATTAATCTGCTCTAAAATGTCTGCATAAAGACCTAAATCTGCTAGTTGATCAAGGGTGACTGGCATATTAACTCCAGTTTTACTATTTTGTTGGGCTTTTTTCTACAGAGTTCACTATACTCAGAAAGCCACAACAAATTTTGTCTAGGTTCTAAACATGTCCTTGCTATAGATTTCCAATCATTAGGGGTTAAAATTTCATAAGTCAAATTATTTAACAGCATCTTTACATAAGATGATGTAGATACATAAAGAGTTCAAGTCTTTTTAAAATCTTTGATAGTTTCCAGATTAAAAGGAGTTTGTCTTCTGATTTGACCAGAAGAGTCAAGCTCTTCAATCACAGGATATACTTCTGTTCTCAATCCAGTTGTATCCTGTCCTTCCTCCTTAGCTTTAACTCTTGTAATGGTGATATGGGGGTGGGCAAAATTGCATGGGCGGTGCTCATGATGTCATTGCCCCTCCCATTCCTCCTCTTGCCCACAAAGGTCAAGATGAGGGAGGAGGAATAAGAGCACATGCTTGGGTGTAGGAGAAAGTGAAGCCTAGCTGTGAAAGTGAATAGCACCATATTCTTTAGGCTTATCAGCATTGTACTTAAAAGTACTTAACTTAAAGTACTTAACTTGGTCCATTTGGCCATACCTTCCAGCTGTGTTGTCAGTACTATCCCCCTCCTGCTTTTTCTCCTCGCACTTCATTGCCATCCACATTAAAATCTTTCCTTGTTTTAAAACTTTTGGGATTCTTTAAAGCCAGTTATATTATATTGTATATAAGGAATGTTTCCCCAGGAATTGAATCGGGACCCATCGCTTTGTAATATCCAATTAGTTACTCTCCCACTATTTTCTACATCTCTGGCTCTAATTTTTCTTCCTTAGAGAGCCAAGGAGACATGCACTCTAATATACTTAAGAAGCCAGTGATCTGTTTCTGAGTTACCAACTTGCTTCTCTATTAACCTAACAATGCATGCTTCATACTTCCCCGGGGGCAGGCTCTTTTCTTACTAGTTACCCCATTTCAGCTGGGAAACAAAAGTGACTAGATTAGCCCTTACCATCTCCCTTGCCTATTTTTATACTTTATATATTTTATATTTATATACTATTTTTATACTTTTTTTCTTGTGTCAAGGGACTTCTCCTCTGAACTCGGCTGATTGCGTCAGTCAAGCTGATGTATGCCTGCTTTGCAAGGCCCTGCTTTTCTAAGGCCCCATGTTTAGGCACCAAATGTTATATTCTGCTTTCTAGAGCCCCCAAGTTGGAGTGACAAAACATACTGTGCTTTTGAGAGTTCCCACTCCGGGGTGAAAAAACATTCTTCTTAGTGGAGAAGTGATAAGGCGGGATTCCTGAAGAGGGAGGAAATTTGGATTCCATTTATTCCCAGTTCTTTCCCCTTTTTATACCCTAATATCCTTATGCAACCAAAATAACACTGGGCATGTGCTAAGTATATACTGTGGTACCACATAAACAACTTGCTATTGTATGTAATTTGCCACCTGGTATCACTCTTTGCCTCCTGGTATCACTCTGTTTCAATTACATCACAGGCTGTCACTACTCCTTGACTTTTCAGGAAGACCCTAAGGGCTCTTAAGAGTTCTCCAACTGTCTGTGACCCTCTACATGTGATCTGGAAATCAGTATAGGCAATGCAACAGAGTCCTGCTTCCATTGTTATCAGAGAGTTTCTTATAGTTCCTTTCTGACCAGTTCAACTTCTTTATTGTTCTTGGGCTGAAAGCTTTGGTAGCCACTACTGCTATAATTGAGTCAATCTCAAATCTGTTGCAAGTTTCAGAGTTGTGGTCTGTAGTTGACTTTATTCCTTCACACCTCAGTGAGACTGATCTTTCCTTTTGGCCTTCTAAGGTGTTTTGGACTGGAAAATTGTTTCAGTCTCATCTTTTGTTGGTTCTGCTGCTTTAAAATTGGTTTTGAGGTGCTATTTTAAAGTTGTTTGGAAGGGAATTTTGGTGAGGTCACGTAAGTCCCTGCCTTTACCATCTTGGCTACGTGCCTACCCCTCCCCAAATTCTTCTCATAGCTTTTGGTAAATGCCAAATAAAAGAAATTAAATAAAATGTTTTTTAAAAGAGAGAAAAAGGAAGATCAGTAGTTTTCTGTGCTTTGGTTGATAATAGCCACTAGGACTTGAATAAAGTATATATTTTGGATAAATCAGACCTCAAGCAATAACTGGGTGATGGCAATAGAATGAAACTCTCAGATATCAGTAGGAACAAAGAATGTTTTAACTTTATTTCCAGTATTGATGAATGAGGAGCTTTGGAAGAAGTTACAGCAAGAGCTAATCAGTGAAAGCCTGAAATTGAATGTCATCTAAAAGGTGCCAGACTTTAAAACCAGAAGATGAAAAGAACATGGAAGAAATCTGAAATGAAAGGAAACTCATTAATTATAGAGCAAAAGTTTCAAACGCCATAGTGAAAATGGTAGACAGATAGAGCATGGAACATGGTGAGAGGTGATGTTGTCAGAGTGGGGAAGCTAGCCTTGAAGTAGTTGAAGATGAAAGAGTAGCAGGAGAAGTTTCACCAAATAATATTCTTTGATTATACTAAAAATTAATTGAGCTTTCAATTTCAGAGCATGAAGAGGCCTCAGAGGTCAATAGTCAAGATTATTGATCTACATTTTGCAATCTTTTCTCTTCCTCCCCCTTTTTATCATTTTGTATTTTTGTATCCGTTTGAAAAATACTCAATATTCATTTATTATGTACTTTCTGTATTTCAAGCAGTATGCTCAGTCTGGAGCTATAAATATAAAAATGAGACAATCCTTGCCCTAAAGTCGCTCTCATTTTCATATGAATCACTATTAAGTATCCCATATAAAAATCTTCCAACTAATCTTAGTAAAAATTATGTTTAACATTCAACTTATTTTTATCTTTTTAATAATGTTACACTAATGCCACTAAACACAAAATCCATAACTCTTAGAAATTGCATCCTTATCAGAGTTCTGAATATAGATATTAAGTTTTGATTTTCAGTGTTCATTTGCAGGATGAAGATGAGTTGGATTCCCATACCATGGTGAAGACTGGTTCAGACAGTGTGGGCACTATGAGAGCTGTCAGCACAATGAGTGAAGGGGCTCAGACCATGATTGAACACAATACCACCACATTAGAATCGGATTTGGGAACCATGGTCATAAACAGCGAAGACGAAGAAGAAATAGATGGAACTATGAAAAGTATGTCCTTTTCTCCCTTTGAATGTTATTTTCTACCCCACAGAACATTTTCTTCTAGAAATTTTCATCTTAATTGAGTATCATGTAATTTTAGGAAAAGATGTACAAAAAAATTGTTCTTTGTGATACAAAGCAAACACAAGAACCAAGCATGATATAAAGTTAGACACAATTTAATGTGACACAGTATGAAAAATCAGGAAAAGAAGGACAGGAAACTTTAATTTTCCTTCCTGTTCTATTTCTTATCAAGAGCAACTGAACTAAAAAGGAGAAAATCAATGTTTAGTGTTGAGAATACTATAAGAGAAAATAGTAAATGTTATATTTGATTGCCTTTAAAAGTCAAGAATATAGTATATAAAATTTTGCGAAATAAAGAGAAAGGAGACTGAAGCAGCTAGACAAAGGTAACAGCAACAGAGGGAAGGACATACACACAAGAAATAAAAGTCAAGTGACAATAAAAACACTTTTTGTGAAATAATGGCTCCATTTTATTTCTGATTCTTGTTCTTAAATTAGCTCTTTGGCATTTTTGCTAGCACAGACATAAACAGTGATGTACTTCTCCTTTTAAAAATGCTAAATAAAAAAAAAAACTCAAGTAAATTAACTTTAGTGGCTTAGAGTTTCTTTAAATATGCTTTAAGTATATAACATTCTCATCCCCAAACCAAACCTATTTTCAGTGAAAATTTTTTTTTTGCAAAATATTAAGTTTTTTATTTGAGTAATAGAATATGTAGTACTATATTCTGTCTACATGGATTTTGGAAAGATTTTTACTACATCTGGTAAAAGCTTAGTTGCAAAGAAAGGTCAAGTTTGCAATTCAATAGGTCACATTTCTGAGGAGCAAAAATTCTGATATAAATTAATTTATAAAATATACTGAATTGCCATCTAGTTTCTCCAGTTTAACCATAGGGTATATAGTACTGCTATGTGTGGAGTTCAATGAGAGGGAAAGAGGGAAGAAGAGAAGGGGAGGGAGGGAGAGAGGGAGAGGGAGAGGAGAGGGAGAGGGAGAGGGAGAGGGAGAGGGAGGGAGGGAGGGAGAGGGAGAGGGAGGGAGGGAGGGAGAGGAGAGGGAGAGGGAGAGGGAGAGGGAGAAGGAGAAGGAGAAGGAGAAGGAGAAGGAGAAGGAGAAGGAGAAGGAGAAGGGGAGAGAGAGAGAGAGAGAGAGAGAGAGAGAGAGAGAGAGAGGAGAGACTAGAAGTACAAAACTTTTTTTTAAACTACCTGTCTGCAAGAGATCAACTCAATATTTTTATGTAATTTTCTGTCTCTCTGTCTCTGTCTCTTTCTGTCTCTCTCTCTCACACACACACACACACACACCCAGCCCCACCCTACCTTCTGATGTCTCTACACAGCCTTTTGTTTCAGCCTTTCTTTCTACTAAGAAATAGATACTGACTCCTGGGCCACTCTTTGTTGTTTTCTTCAGTCAATTTCTGTCCTTCTCTTTCCAATCTTTTGACTTTTTATACTCCAAGTTTTCGTAACTCTATTGCATAGCTCTCATTTCTTTTCCCCATTTTTCTTCTTTTTCGTATTGATTTTTAAAATCCTTTTTGAGCTCTTCCAACTTTTCAAGCTTGAGGGCAGTTTATGTCCTCCTTTGAGGTTTCAGATGTAGGCATTTTGCCATTGCCGTAGTTATCTGGGTTTGTGTTTTGATCTTCCTTGTCACCATAGTAGTTTTCTATGATCAGAGCTCTTTCTGCTAGTTTGTTCAATTTTAAAAGTTGAGCTCTGCACTTAGGGCACGGGGGAGATTATTCCAGACTTCTTTTGAAGGGAGACAGGGATCTCTTACTGACTTTGTGTTTCCACTGGGTTGAGTTGACCTGGCATAGTCCTGCCTGTTATGCCAGTGGAATTGAGGGCTTGAAATTAGCTTTCTGTGCTTTGGTTAGGTTCTCACAGCTGGCCTGCTAAGCCACTGGCCTAGGACAAAAGGGCAATGATGCCCTTTGCCTTAGAACTTTCCATTAGATTCCCCACATAATGCCTGTGCTAGGCCACATTACCCCCCTGCCCAAATGAGACAGACCTTTCCTGATGTCTTTCCAAGACATCTTAAGCTGAAAAATTGTTTCATTCTGAATGTTTGTGGCTTCTGTCATTCCAAAATCCATTCAGAGACTTGATCTAGTATTGATTCCTAGGGAAACTGGGGAGAGCTCAAATAATGTCCTGGCTTCTTTCTGATATCTTCAACTCTTTGAACACTTTGGCTTCAACACCTTTTAACTAAAGGCTATACCTAGTCATTGGCCTACTTTTAAGGTACTTAAGGGACAAATTTTTTGGACACTTGTCACTATTCTTCTATTTATTAAAGGACATATCATTGTTCTTTGGTTTTTATTTACTGCCTTTCATGAACCGGCAATCTTAATTGATTCTCTACTTCTGTCATCATTTGAGCTACTTATTCTTCTGATCAGCAAGAAATTTTGTATGACTCACCTTGACTCAGGAATTTAAACCTTTATTAATGCAGAATACCTCATAAAAGTATTAAGTAAAATTCAGAAAGATGGAAGAGGGTACTGGCTGAGAAGTAATTATGAACCTAGAAGGGGAAGGACCACAGAGCCACAGATTTTTAGATTTGGAAGTCATCTCAATAGCCATCTAGTATAACCCATACATGAAAGGAATTCCTAATATTAACATATCCAGCAATCAGTTGTTTAGACTGAGCTTGAATTGAGTGGCCCTACTACTATTTGAGGTGAAATCACTTTTGAACAGGCCTCTGATTGTTAGAATATTTTTTGTAATATCAGAAACCTAAAGTTGTCTCTTTACAACTACCCATTGTTCCTGTTTTGTCCCTGGCTAAACAGAACAAATTGAATCTTTCCTTCTTATAATAGCCTCTCAGATGCCTGAAGATGACTGTCATATCTTTTCTTAATATTATTTTCTCCAAGTTAAACATACTTAGTTCCTTCAACTTTTTCTCATATGAAATGAACTCAAGGTCTTTTACTTTCCTAGTTACCTCTTGGGCACAACCCAGGTAATCAATATCATTCTTAAATCCAAGTATCTGGGACTGAATACAATACTGTAAATAATTTTTTTTAAAAAAATTAATACTGACAAAAGAAGAGAGGACTTAACACTTTCAGTGTCCAGAAGGTTATGCAATCAAAGATTAGTTTTTTGGCTATACATTGTTGATGCATTTTCAATCCACTAAAATTCCTTACATCTTTTCTTTTTAAAGAATAACTTGTAAATTAAAGAATTTACTTGTAAAGTTGGGGGGGGTTGTACCCTAATATAAGACTTTACATTTATCCTTATTGATTTAAGCAAATGATTTAGCCTGTCAAGATCCTTTTGGATCCTGATTCTCTCATCTATTATGTTCACCATTCCTCCTGGATTTGTATCATCTTCAAATTTGATAAATATACATTTTATGATTTAATCCAAATCATTGATAAAAATGTTAAATAGCATAGGACTATGTACAGATCTGGAGGTACATTAATCTTTGAGCCCTGCCACTTAAACCAATCAGTTCTGAATTTTTCTTGTTTTATCATGCAATCTATTTTTAAAAAATCATTCCTACAAAGATTATATGTTATATTCCATCAAAACTTTGCCAAAATCTAGGTAAGCTCTATCTACAATGTTTATTAATCCTGTGGAAAAAAGAAGTGTGACTAGGAAGTCATGGCCTGTGCTTAATGAAATCATGCCGGCTTTTTGTAATTTTCTATAGCTAGATGTTTTCCAATTTTTTCTACAATTTTCTCATAAATTCAAGTCTGGTTTATGGGCCTGTAATTTTTAAGACATAGTTCTCTTTCCTCATATGAAAACAGGAAAATTTATTCTTCTCTTAATTTTATATCCTCTCTCCTATTTTCCATGATATTTCAAATAGTAGTAAAGCAGCAAAAAGTATGAAACTCCATTTGTACTTTTTTTTCTCCCCCAGTACAACTCCCCTGAAGCTGTTTCTCATTGGATATCTTTCAAGTATGTGAATGTCCCTGCTCTTATTTACCATTTCTTGAAGGAACACTCAAGAGAGGGTGGAAGGTTCTAATCAATTCTTTTTTATCCACTCATATTCTCTCTGTTCCCCCTCAGTTTCCTGCAAAATAATATACCTTAAAATATTTCTACTAAGGGTTTTCTTTTTTTCAGAGGTACCAAATCAGTTATTGCCAATACAAAAACAACAACAACAACAACAAAAACTCTCAATTAGTCTAGTACTACTTTTTTCTTCTCCTCTCTTTTCTCCAAGGGTTTTTTGTTTGCAAATATTGGACAATTCTGATATGTTTCTATATTATTCTAAAAATAGTATATATAAATATGTAGCTTTAGATAACACTGCTCATAAGCCAAGAAAAGAATTCTGAAATTAATTCATGATGTGACAAATTGTCTACTCTGTCTTCCTATGTAATTCTGTGTAGCATGGAAAATTCTCAGGCAGAACAATGAATTCCCTAAAACCAAAACTGAGCTCATTGCAGTTTGTTTGAATGGGAACTGAAGAAGGAACATTTATATTGAACATATTTTATGGTTAATAATGATAAAGGAGTGAATACAAAATAATCAGTACATTGCAGAAATGATACTAGGTTTAGAGTGTGAGATCATAGATAAAATTACACTGTGGTTAGGCCTTCTGAAAAGCATTGGACTAGAGCCAAGACATATTACTTATTGTTTTGTATTACATTATAATGGCTAGCAATGCACAGGGAATTGGCTTTTGGAGAGGTCTTAGAAGTAGATTTAAGATGGGTAAAACATTCCTGACAAAAATATTTTCGAAGAGCTCAAAGCAACAATATATTTTTGTATCTATGCATTCAATATATATATGTGTGTGTGTGTGTGTGTGTGTGTGTGTGTATTATATCATGCATATTTTCATAGTATTACTCTGCCATATAGAGGGAGAAATTATATAATTGGGAATACTTGTAATTGGTTAAGTAGCTAAAGGCAGAGATAATGGCAAAGTACCCAGATATAGTACCCAGAGCAATTTTTATTTGAAATACACTGCTGCTAAATGTTGTAGAAGTAATACTGTATAATCTTCTGAATAACATAAGGCCTAAAAAGTTAAAAATTTAGTGATTGCACTAGTTGACTTTGCAGGTCCTCCCAGCCCTTAAATTTATGGCCTTATGATATACTGACTTGATTAGCTCACCAAAAGAAAAAAAAAGTCTGTTCACACACGCGTACACACATGCCTATACATGTATACACACACACACACACACATATATATGCATATACATATGTTTATGCATACATACATACACACATAAATTTATATTGTTTGAAGAATGGCTGAACCAATTGTGGTATGTATGTGAATCAAACTAAGTTTTCTTAATGCCAGCCTAACACTATCCACTGCTTCACTCAGCTGCCCTTATAATCATTTACTTTGAGGCTAATCATTTCTAACTGAATGTATTATTTTTTCAAAAGATTTCTCTTCATTTGGCCATTTTATAATAAATCTTACTGTCTGAGAAATTAATTGAATGTTTGGATTTAAAAGTCAGAATGGCTTAATGGTTAGAAAATTGGCCCAGGAGTATTAAGCCTGTATAAAAGTCAGATCAACAAAGTGATCAGTAAGAATTGCAATTCAGAAGAATGCATTGTCTTACTGAGATAGGGAAGTTCAGTGAGGGGAATTCTAAATAGAGGTTGCATATAAAGGGGAGCAGTTTGATAAATAGGTGGAACAACAGTTCACAAGTTATTTATTGCAGGGTAAAAGTCTTTCCTAGAAAAACCAAGTTTTTCTCTTTAGAGAAATGAGTTTAGGCCTCTTCTAGCCCAAAGAGGTGGACTATGCCCCAAGCCAGGGTCACTTTAGAGTTATTAAAATAGCCAAAGAGAAGGGTTACAGAAGTGTTCTTGGAGCTACCTCAGTTCATGTGTAAGGATAGTTAGAAACTGTTGGTCACAGCAGAGATTGCCAAGACTTTCTTCTGGGATATATGATTAGAAATTGTTAATCAGAATAAGATCAGGGTTTGACAAGAGCAAGGGAGATCCAAACTCAAGCCCTTCTTTACCACAGCCTGACTTTACGAACTGGACAAGTTTCTTAACCTCACAGTTTTCTGTGCAACTCTTTTAAAACTGTAAATTGTAGAAAAGGTGCCAACCTAAATTGGTAGAATTTTCATAACTCCTCCCATCTGTCAATGAAAAGACAGGTCCAGATCCTGTTCCTATGCCTATTTCATTATAGTGTAAGTTCACTTAATGATTTAGAAGAAGGAAACATGTTTGCATTTTAGTTTCTGAAGAATTTGCCCCAGAAATAGATATGTGGTAATAATAGGTTTGTGGTAAGAAGGCATCTCAAGAGGGAAAATTGACCAGGTCAGATTAGTCCCAGCCCTTAGGGGCTTCATAGTTTAATTAGAAGGACAACACTTAAAAAGAAGCTGAAAAGGGGGGAAGGGCACAATGAAATCATTCAACCTGATGGGAAATGATCTGACCAAGTGTGAGTTTCCAAGTGGATTTCATCTTACAGAATGAATTTCTGGAAATGATGAAGTCTAGAAAATTCCAGGTGCAGTTGATATTCATCACTACTGCTGTTACTTATGATCAAGATTAGCCCTAGGCAAAATTAGGAAATAGAAGAAGTTTGTTTTGGGGTTTTTTCTCTGTGTGCCATTTTCCTCCTTTAATGAAGCTCTTTCTTCCCTTGCTCCTGCTTTAGTATTCTCATTCCTTCCAAATAGTTTCTCTCAGGAAAAAGCTGATAATGATTTACAGTGACTAATAAGACTTAAAGCCTCAAAGCTTTGTATGCTTATAGAATGACAAAGCCAAAGGAATCAATTTAGTGCCAAAATTTTAGATATCATTAAGCCAGTAGACAGGGGAGAGAAGTAGAGGATCCTTCCCAGTGAAAAAAAATCATGTAATTCTTTCTTTGGTTCATTCAATGACTTTCTTATATGAAAGACATAGGAATTACTTTAAAGCACCTGCTTCCTACTTAGTGGTGATAGCAAACTGCTGATTCTTACAAATTAGCAAAAAAGGAAGATGGCCTAGCTTCTGATTTTGAGTAACTTTTAGGGGGATACAAGAGATCTGAGATATATATTACATGTGCACATTTGTTTGATCACCGGATTCTTTATTGGCCTATACTACAAATGAATGAGCAAATAAATAAATGAAAACAAATATATATGTATGTGTGTGTTTGTGTGTGTGTGTATATACATACACACACACACATATATATATTTCTTACTATGTGCTACTATGGCTACAAATAAAAGAAGCACCTGCTTTCATGAAGCCTCATTAATTGAAGGAAACAACATATAAAAGAAAGTTTGACCACAGAAAAAATGGAAAGGTGAAGTCCTAAAGATGCTGCAGTGGGGGTTAGATGACAAAGCCCAGAGATCTTCATATCACAAGAGTAAATAAAGATGATGTTGCTGGGCAACCATAGTTTATAGTCAGGGCAGGTGGTAATTTAAATTAAATGTTCCTCATTCATTAACAGCAATGCATTTGTTGATTTTGTATGAGCAGGTATAGTAATGGAGTGAAGAGAAAATACAAAAGTGTAGGCAAGGGGTAATGGTGGCAGCAGCTCTTACTGCTGCCTGTCCTTCCCAAATGGAATTTAGGACAGGAAGAGAAAGAGTAAGGAGCAAGATGGGTAAGGCAGCTCTTGGTGGCCATGGATTTTCTCACCATCTGGCTTTCCCAGATGGCTTCTTTATTGTCTTTAAACAATCCCAAGAAAATGTTTTTACAACCTAACTTGGAAACTCATAGATATATTTAAACTGGAAAGTCTTCCTTTTATATTCCATTCATATTCCTTGTGTTACACCCTCAGGGATAGAGACTAGCTGGACAATATTTTCTTGTTAGCTCTTTAGGGCCAGAAATATGTCATGTTTCTTTGTTTCCTCAAGGCCTTTTCTACTGTCTTGTACATCATGTATGCTTAATAAATATTTCTTGAATTAAAAGATCTTTATGTATATTCGAAGGCAAATTTTAAATTGCCCTTTCAACCATTTCCAATTTAAATAATTTCAATTTCCTTGATTTTTATACAGGTTTTATTTTCAGATCTTTAATCTTCTCTATGGATGTTCTTTGGACCTTCTCCAAGTTGCCTATTTCCTTCATTAGTTTAGAATATATTCTGTGGACTTAAGGAGAAAAATCTCGATTCTTATATGCATCTACTCTATAGCTTTTTGGCAACAACTTAAGGGACAAGTTCTAAGACCATTAATCAGGTGGAACATCCACATCAAGAAGAATTTTGAAAAAATAATTATTTAATATTTATAAAATCTCTTTGAAGGTTGAATGTATTACAATAGTTATATCAATGCACTATGGATATTTAAACATCTATCATTTATGCTTGGAACTTAAATATTCCTCAAATAAGTTTTTTTTTTTTTTTAATTCTTTCAACAGAGTTAAATTTTCATGATTTGTCATCTGTTTTGAAATACAATGCAAATTAGAAATGCTAATTGGTAGTGTTTGACGAGTTAGAAGTTTGAGATTATTGTGTTCCACATAATTTTACCTGACTCTATGTAGGAAGTCAGTTATAAGGGAGGTAAAAATATTTTTTCTCCAAAATTTCAAAGACTAAAAAAACAGATTGGTGGTGAGGAAATAACTGATGAGGAATTTCCTTAGAAATTCTCTTGAGTTTTATGCATCCACAAAGAGTAGAAAAACAGCAAAGACAGAGAAGCTTTATAAATTTTACCATTAAATTTGTTCAAAAATATTTTAAAAAAATTTCAGGGTCATAATTCAGTTGCTTCTAAAGAAATATATGAATTTTATGTCATTTTTTCCTGTGTTTATATATATATATGTGTGTGTGTATGTGTGTGTGTGTGTGTGTGTGTGTGTGTGTATGTCATAACAAACACAGTACTCTATGACAGTGAGATTGCCTTCTCTATGTTTTTGAAATGAATAGTAAGCTTGTAGGGGAAAAATGGAAGTGTAATTCAATAAATTCTTTTCTTATATCTTTCTTGTATGAACAGTATCTTAAAAGATTTTATTAAAAGAGGAACATATTGCTTATCTGAAATAAGTTACAGGGGTTTCTTATTTTATAATTAAAATTTTCATACTAATTATAACTTTTATAGCTAAAGATCTTCCATAAAATGATATGCCAACTTGCTCTTAATCCCTTTTAAATGAACAAATATATCTTCTACTTGAATAATATGGTTTTAGAATTTGTTTATTTTCTTTTTTCAGAACACATATATTACATATCATTAGTAAGTTTTATATTTTTAAAGTGTAGGTTTTCAAATTTGAATGCTAAGATTAATGGAAAATGCATAAATAAGAATAGGATGTATAAATAAGAATATGATATAAATATTTTATAATAAAGCCCGAAATAAATTACAAATATAGATATGTAAATAAGAAAAAGTGAGAATGTTTGCCCTTTGTAATTCAAGTTCATTTTATAGTGTTCCCTTCATTTCCATAAAAGTGCAAAAAGTTCAGTATTGCAATATTTTAAAGATATTGTTACTGATTTTGCTGAAGCATAAAGGCCTTTTTTTGTTTTTGATGTTTGATGTGGATATATGTAATATAGTACATAATTGTGTCTTTTAAAAAATGTCTAAGGCTTAGATTCAGTGCTAGCTTCTTTAATAGATTAGTAGATTAAGTGGTTAAATGTGTTTTTATTTCACTCAAGTGGCCATAAAGAATACTAATCCCTAATGTTTTTCTCTGGGGGTAGGGGAGGAACAAAAACTTTCCTTCTTTTTTTTTTTCAAATGTCATTGACTTTCTTAATTGAAAATGTTTAATTTTTTCTTTCTTAATTGAAAATCTCTGATTCCAGCTTCATTGAACATTGTTAACTTTTGTGCCAAATGTGACATAGCTCAGATTTTAGATTTTTTTCCTCTACAGAACCATTACATTTTAAAGTTATCTGATAAAAATTATTACTTAAAACAACAATAAGGTGGTAAGATGATAAGTTTTCATAGACTTTGAGTTAGAAATGATTTCAAATGACATTAAGTGCAACTGTACCTGTATAGCAGTCCCAGCTATACTATCTTTAACTTTGCCTTGCATGTAATAGTGTTTATTGACTGAAAAGAACAAGAAGTCCTCTAGATTAAAGGCTTAGTGAAGGGTAAGGAATACATTGTATCTTAAGATACTCTTCTACTTTTGGATCATTCTCACTGTTAGAGAATTATGAGGAGAACTTTGTCATTTCTCTATTCAAAAAAGCTTATGCATCTCATAATAGCCTGAAAAATAAAATTTAAAGTCCTCTTTTTGGCATTTAATGCGCTTTATTATTTGATTCCAACTTATCTTTTCTGGTTGACTCTATCCTTTTTTTTTTTTTTTTTTTTAAATACAGTATTCCAGTCAAATTGGCCTACTTGTTTTCAACTACATGTAGTTTCCATTTCTAGTTCTGTTTTTGTATAAACTCTCATGTGACTGGAATGAATTTCTTCACCTTAATTTCCTAGTGTACCTTGATTCTTTTAGTTTTAGCTCATGTTTTGACTCTTATAGCAGACCTATGCTGATCCTTCTAATATTTGTTAATGGCTCTTTCTCACTCCTGAATTTGCATGCTATATGTTTTATATTTATTTGTTTTCATTTATGTTCTTTCCCTCAAATAAAATGTAAGCACCTTTACGAGAGATATTGTTTCTTTGATTTTTCTATCCTCAGTACTCAGTATAGTGCCTGGTAGCAGGTTTTCAATAAATACTTGTTGAATAAGTGAATGAATGAATTGTTGAATGTGACTGTTAAAGTATCAATAATATTTGAAAGATTATGGAGAAATGAAGTTCCACTTCTTCATTTCAAAAAGCATGTACTACTCAGTAACTTTTTTCATATAATACCAAGTTGTTTTCTAGAATGGTTGTACCTATTCATAGGTCCACTAATTACTTGCCTATTTTTTCACAGCTCCTCCAGCATTTGAAATGGTATAATATTTGTAAAGCATTTTGAAATATGTAAAGTATTATGTAAATGCTAGTTGTTATTGTTATTTCTATTATTATTTACCATTTTCCTTTTTTTTTTAATTGTTATTACCAATCTGATGGGTATAAGGTGGAACCAACCTCAGAATTACATTAATTTGTATTTCTCCAATTAATAATAATTTAGAGCATTTATCATGCAATTATAGTCTTCTCTTGATAAGTCTACTCATAGCTTTATTGTTTATCAATTTAAGTATAGTTCTTATTTTTATAAATTTGAATTTTTGTTTAAATGCTTTGGAAAAGAGATATTTATTAAAGAAATTTTTTCTAAAGATTCCCTACTCACCCCCAATAATTGTTTCCCTTTTAATCTTAACTTTATTGGACTTGCTTGTGTAAAAAATTTAATTGTATGTAATCACAATTATCCATTTTTCTCTTCTATGGCCCACCGTATCCTTTGTTTGCTTATGAACTTTTCTTGTATTCATAGATCTGATAAGCAACTCTTCTCAATTTTCTCTAATATGTTTATGGTGTGACCATTTATACCTAGGGAATATATTTATTTATAGCTTATTTTAGTATAAGGCATAAGGTGTTGACCTAAATATAATTTCGTTCATACTGCCATACCTGATTTACTCAACTTTTTTTTTTTTTTTTAATCAAAAGCTCTTATCTTAGGAGCTTGGATCTTTGTGCTTATTGATCAATAGGTAACAAGATTAATTTCCTGGCAGAATGGATACAGTGTTAGTCCTGGAGTCAGGAAGACTTGAGTTCAAATCCAACCTAAACATTTATTAACTTTGTGATTCTGACAATTCACCTAATCTCTGTTTGCCTCAATATCTTAATCTATAAAATAAGTATAATAGTCACATTTACTTCCCAAGTTTGTTGTGAGGATAAAATAAAGTAATATTTGTAAAATACTTGGTGAATTTAAAGCACTATATAAATATTTTTGACTAATAAATTCTACGGATTGATCTATTTTTTTTTTAACTAGTACCAAATTGTTTTGGGAATTATGATGAAGTTTAATACTGTGGAATTTCAGATCTGGTCTTTGGTAGACTTCCATCCTCACTTTAAAAAGTAAATTATTATTCTCCCTGAAATTCTTGACCTTTTTTGATTCTACATGAATTTACATAAAAGAGAAGAGCATATGGACCAGTGAGCTGGACTTCAGTTCCTACTAAAATTCTAGAACAGATTATTAAAATAGGTTATGGTTAATGAACATTTCAGAAAAGAAAAGAAATGGCTCAATGAGCCATCATGAGTGTATCATGTTTTCTTAACTTTATACCCTTTTTTATTAACTGATTATAAATTGAGAGATCAAAGGAATGCTATATATAGCTGTAGTTTACCTTGATTTTAAGAAAATGCTTGATAAAGTCTTTCATGCTATCCTTATGGGAAAAAATATGGGCTAGAGAATACAATTATGTTGATTTGAAACTAGTTAAATTGCTAGCAGTCCTCAGTGGGAGGGAGGGAGGGAGAAAATAGAATGAAGGAAATCTTTCAACTGGGTTTTAAAATTTTCCTTCACAAATGCGAGATAAAAGAGGGATAGTTTGTCCGGCAGATAATTTGGTGTTGTGTTGAACTACAGTCTCAATATAAGTGATCAGTATAATATATCAGACAAAACTGTTAATACAGTTTTGGACTGCATTAAGAGAGACATAGCTTCCAGGAATAAGGAAATGATAGTTCTATCATTTCAGTTAGTACTTTACCCTGGACAGAGCACATGTGGAGCATTGTATTCTATTTATCACAGTTTAAGAAGGACATCAATAATATATCCAGAGGACAGCAACTGGAATGATGAAGGGCTTGGAATTCATTAGAACCAGAGGCAAGAATTAGAAGAATCATTGAATGGAAGTTGCAAAATGGAATATTTATGCTTAATGTCAGGAAAATCTTTTTAATAATTATAACTATCCAGAAGTGAAAAGTGGGGATGGGACAGCCTCCTACAGTTTGTCTGAGTTTGAAGGCAGAACAAAATGTTCCCTTTTCCCTTTACCTGTATCCCTACCGGGCAATACTTTCTAAGTAGGTAATTTCCCTTAACTATCCCTACCTATCACCTGTGGAACAATGCACATTGACCATGTACAATATTTCTTGTGGTTCAAGGAAACCTTAAAGACTCATGCAGATAAAACAAAAGTATAATTGGATGCTTAAGGAAGTATAAAATTCTTTCTCACTAAGAGTCTTTAAGAAGAGTGTGGGTAATGATATATTGAATGTGTTTCACCAAGAATTCTTTTCAGTTTGCTTTGAACTTGATAGCTATTAAAGTCCTTTCCAACTCTAAAATTCTATATGAACCTATGAAAACCATTGTTAGAGAATAGCTGATTCCCCTTTAGAAAAAGACCCGTCTAGTTTGAGAAAGAAGACAAGTTCATATTCAAGTAATACAAGTACAATGTAAAATACAAATATGAAAAGAACTGCAGATAATTGACATTGCCTAGTAACACTCCTCTTTCTTTGAGATCAAACTTATGGCAAGCTTAGCCATTCAAAATATGGCTCTATATTGCAAGTAAACAGAAAGTACTTGCCTTTAAGAAGGTCTGAGATCATATGATTCTTTGACCAGAGGCAATTTTGTTTATTGTAGAGCAGTTGCCTTAATGTTTTTCCCTATTTTATATGACATCAGACTCATTCATAGAAAACTTATAACTTTACTTAGAGATCTATAGCAGTATAATTAAGACCTTAACCAGGTGTGTAAAATAAACAGATGCTTATCAGAAATGATAACCAGCAGGAAAAACAAAAGTATTATAAAAACTTGTCAGAAGAGCTAGAAAATTATAGTGATCTGGTGCTATGTAATGTACATCCAAACACTTCTAATAATCTCTGAGGATATTACTCTATTAGCATCTGAAAGGTTCCTTTCTCCCTGATAGGGCTTTCAGGAGAGCTACTATCATAGGTGAAAGTGGACTCTCTAGTTTCCTTATCCTTGAAAAACCACAGCCTTTGATGTAGTTCCTTTTTTCTCTACTCAGCTAAAGAATACAATTAATTAAATCCTTGTCCCAAACCTAGAATAATACATATTTCTACAAACACACATCATTACATAAGGAGTCATATATGAAAAAGTACACACATAGGAAGTATATAATATTTTTCTACTACTTCATTCTTCACAAATATATGTTAACACAGAAGTTGCAATTATTGACCTAGTGGTCTCTTACTTTGCATGTACTTTGAGGGACAAGACGATAAAGTATTATAAAGTACCATAGGATTACACAATGAAATACCTTTTTAAGGTATTTTTAAGGTGATTTTTTAAATCACAGATCATTAGAATAAGAAGAAAATCTGAAAGGTCTCATCTTTTATACCTAAATCTAATACAACTGATACCTGAACATGAATTCCCGAATTGCTATAAATATCTCACTAATGGGGAACCTACTACCTCCCTAATTTGCTCATTCTATTTTTGGACAGCTGTTATTGTTGGAAGTTTTTCTTTATATCAGGGAAATTAACCTCTGAAGCTTCTACTCATTGTTTTTAATTTGGTTCATTAAATCAGAACTAAGACCAGTTAAGTGTAAACCCTTTCTCCACATCTCTTAAATACTTGAAAATGAATTTTTTTTAATCCCCATCTCTATTGTATATCACATAACACTCAAATGTTTTCCTATGATATCCCTCCCTTCATCCTTTTCTCACATGAAGAAGTGACCCTCCTTGCTAAGGCAAAGTCTTCTACAGACTCAACCAACCCATTCCATCCTGTCTTCTCTAGAATACCCCTCCTGTCATCTCCATTCTTTCACTTATTTTTAATTTCTTCTTTTCAGCTGGTTGCTTCCCTGTTGCCTACAAATTCATCCATCTTCCATCCATTTTTAAAATAAAATAAAAAAACAAAATCTTAGTTGATATCTAACATCTCATCTTTCTTCCTACTCATAACTAATCTCTTCAAGAAGGTCTTCTATAATTAATGTCTTTTCTAATCTATCTATCAAGTAGCATTTATTAAATGGCAAATAGATGTGTGCTAAATATGGGGGGGGGGAAGATTCTATCACCAAGGAGTTCACACTTGAATAGGGAAAAAGCCTGTAAACAACTATGTCCAAACACTATATATATGAATGAGAAACTGGGGATAGTCTTGGAAGGGAGGATTCTTTAATTCTCTACAATTTAGCTTTTGGCCCCATCATTCAACTGAAACTGCTGTCTCCAATTAATAGTGATGTTTTAATTGCCAAATATAATGGTCTTTTCTCAATCCTCATTGTTTCTGATCCATAGTTTTTGACACTATCACCTTCTTCTTCTTGATACCTTTTTGTCTTTAGATTTTCTTGTAACTTCTTTTTCCTATTGTCCTACCTATCTAGCTGCTCCTCTCTATCTCCTTTGCTGAATCTTTGTTCAGATCACACTCACTAACTGTGGGTTTTCCTCAAAGCTTTATACTAGGTTTTCTTTTCTCTCTTTATACTGTTTTCCTTGGTAATCTCATTGTATGCCATGAATTCATTTATCACCTACTAAATGATTTTCAGTACTAGTTATCCAGTCCCAATTCCTTCTGATCTCCAGTAAACATCTTTTAATTGCCTATTGGGCATTTCCAATTGGATATGCTATAAACATCTTAAAATAAAAATATCCCAAACTGAACTAAATATCACTCTTCATTTTCCCATCTTTTGCCCCTACCTCCAATTTTCCCCTCTTCTCAATTTCTATTATGGTTGAGGGTACCACCATCCTCCCAGTTACCCAGGCTTAAAATCTAGGTATCATTCTTAACCCTGAACTCCAATACATTGCTATTTCAATTCTACTTTTACAACATTTCTTTTAAGTTCCCTTCTCT
Source organism: Sarcophilus harrisii (assembly GCF_902635505.1). Taxonomy (NCBI): domain Eukaryota; kingdom Metazoa; phylum Chordata; class Mammalia; order Dasyuromorphia; family Dasyuridae; genus Sarcophilus; species Sarcophilus harrisii. The sequence continues at coordinate 579,733,400 of NC_045426.1, read as the reverse complement.
TTAATGACTAATACTGACACTCCCAAGGTGCAGGCCCTCTTTATTTCACACCTAAACAATAGTAATAGTTTTCAAGTTGATCTCCCTGCATCAAATTTCTCCTCACTGCATTCCATCCTCCATTCAGCTGTTAGAGTGCTCTTTCTAAAATTCAGATCTGAGTTTATCAGGTCTGAGATGGTGCTCTACTCTCTCCAGGAGACAATCTAAAACCCATTTGCATTTAAAACCTTTCATAATTCAATTTTTTCCTATCCTCCCAGGTTTCTTATACCTTATTATCCTCTACATATTCTGCAATCCAGTGACATTGGTGTCCTTGATTTTCTTTGCAAAACATCAACAGAAACACTAATAATACTGCATCTCATGACTTATATGCATGTTTATTGACTGTCTTTCATACCTGGAATTCTTTTCCTCCTCACTTCCTCTACCTGACTTCCCTGATTTCCTTTTAAGTTTCCCTTAAAATCCAGCTTCTGCAAGAAATTCTCTTCAGTTCTCCTTCATGCTAGTACTTTCCCTCTGAGATTATCAATTATCTCCAATTGATTCTGTGTATAATTTGTCTATAGTTATGTGTTGTGTCCTGCTTTCTAGAAGCCCATCTCAGGGTGATTAAAATATTGTGCCTTGCTTTCTAGAGCCTCCAAGTTGGGGCAACAAAACATGTTGTGCTTTCTAGAGCCTCCACACTGGGATATATATGATAAAATATATCATCCTAATAGAGGAGTGATGAGGCGAGACTCCTGAGGATGGTGGAAATATGGAGTCCATTTATTCCCAGTTCTTTCCCCCTTATATAACCAAAAACAACACTGGGCATGCCCTAAGTATATACTGCACATGTGGAACTACATAAACAACTTGCTATTCTATGTAGTTTGCCACCTGGTATCAGACTGCTTCAATCACAACACAGGTTGTCACCACCCCCTAACTTCTCAGGAAGGCTGAGAGCCCTTAGGGGAGATGGGAAGCCAAACCAGACATTGTCATAAGGTTCCCTCTGGGCTGAAGGGTCTTATACCTCACTCAGAGTTCCCCCACTGTGTGTGGTCTTCTACATCTCTCCCTTTCTTTTGTTTTAATGGAAGCAGGTATGTAATAGTGGTTATTAAATCCATCATCATGGGAGGAATCACACAGGCAAGTTGTAATATCATATAAGTAGTAATATAACAAATAATATAAATAAACAAAATACTATAAAAAATTTCTATGAGTCCCCAAAGGAAGGTGTAGAAAATAACTATCAATTCACAACCACACATATACCTCCCTTCAGCAGCCAAGAAATAGTCCAAAGCCAATCTATTGTCTATTACTTCATGTGTCAGGAAATCCAATGATCCCTGAAGGTTTTGAAGTCCATCCGTGTCATTAACAATTATTTTTGATGTTCATGAGTTAATTGCCATATATATAGGGTTAACTGCCAAGCTCTTTCAGTAGTGGACATAGTCAGCAATGGAGACTTGGGTCTTGTCTTTTTCTGTCTCTCTGTGATGGACAAGGCGGATATGGCTCGTTGGCACCTATCAGGTTCGTTCTTCATCTGTTGAGATACAAGCAAACCCTCTCCCCCAAGCAGTTAACCTGTCTGGTCCCTTCCATTCACCACTTTCAGGGTCTCTCCACCTCACCTGGCAATTATCTAAAGATATTGGAGCTGTTTGCAATGGACACTGCCTTTCTGGCAGGTTATGAAACCTGTCTTCCCGGAGCCAGTGCATCTCCATCAAAAATTAAAAAAAATAATAAGTTTAGAAGTTCTCTAGGATTACCTGTGGCTCCCCCTCTCTTTTGTTTTTTGGAGGAGCATCTTGATGTCTCTGTTTTTATCTCTACTATTGCCTGTCCTTGAGGATTAAAAGGCATGCCAGTAGTGTGTGAAATCTGATACAGTCCACAAAAGTGTGCAAAATGTTGAGAATATGCAGGTCCATTATCTGTTTTTATTGCTTGTGGCACACCCATGACTGCAAAGGCCTGTGTAAGGAATTCAATGACCACTCGGGCTGTCTCTTTTGCTGCTATTATTGCAAAAGTAAATCCTGAAAAGGTGTCCATGGATTTTCCAGATTTCTTTTTTTACAACAAATACAGGGGAATTCCAAGAACTTAAAGAAGGTTGTAGATGTCCTTGGTCAAGTTGCTTCTGTACTATATGTAATAAGGCCTGAATTTTTTCAATGGTTAAGGGCCACTGCTCCACCCATGCTGGATTAAATGGGAAGAGGTGAGAGTGCTGGCAGGCTTCCCACAGCAGCCCTACCTAAAAAGCCAAAGTGCTTAATTGTAATCCTAACTGTTGTGAGATGTCTCTTCCCCATAAATTGATGGGGATTTTTTTTATTACAAAAAAGAGTAAAAAAACTCCTGTTTTATCTTCAAATCGCCATCTCAAAGGGGTAGCACTAAGTTCACTTGCTATTGATCCTCCCATGCCAGACATATGGGTGTTTGCTGTAATCTTTGGCCAGTGACTGGGATATTAGCTACACATTCCCCAGTTTCCCAAATCAGTGTAGACGCTGTTTTGTGAGCACTTTCAGGAGGTGAAATGGTCAAGCCTACTCTGTGTGGAGGCTAGGGGTCTATAGGTCAGACAGGGACAGGTTTTAGCTCTTTAGGAATGTCTCAGTAGTCCCAGGGGCACACAGCTCTATTCTCCCCAATTGCAATCCCCTTCCCCCACCTGCTTGCTTAAAGACTCTCTGGATGTAATAGCAGTTGCCACCATGCCCCAAGTGTTTTTTGCCTGGGGCTCTGGCACCTAGCCCCACCTTTTGTAATGAGCACATAGTGGGTGGGCAAAACTGATGCATGGGTGGTACTGATTATGTCATTGCCCTTCCCACTCTTTTTCCTTCCCCCACCCAAGAAGACAGAATTGAGGGAGGAGGGTCAGGAGACGGGGGATACTCTAAGGGCACATGCTCAGGTGTAGGCAGAATTGAAAATGAACTTTGAAGGTGAAAAGCAAGCTCATAGTACTTAAGGTACTTACTTCCTTTTCTGCCAATAGGCCTGTGGTACTTAACTCTCTTCTGGCCCAACTGGCCATGCCCCGCAAACCTCCTAGAGCAGTAACAAGCATGATAAATCAGTGAAATACTAAATAAAGAAGTTTTTCATTTTATCATTTTATTTATTTATTTTTATTTTATTCATTATTTTATTTTGTTTTATAATCTATTCTATTTATTTATTATATGATTTATTTTATTTATTATTCCTTAGGTCCGTTCCATGTGCTGTACCCTCTACAGCTATAGGCATCAACCCTCTGCTTGTTTTTCTCCTCATACTTCCTTGTCTGGCTACCCAAGTTAAAATCTTTCCTTTTAAAAAAAAAACAACAACAAAAAAAAAACTTGTGAGATTCCTTAATCCATTGTATTCAATTAGTTGCTCTCCCACTTACTTCCACACCTCTGGCTCCAAACTCTGCTTACAAAGCCCCAGAGAGGTGCACCCCAGCATCTGAGAACCCAGTGATCTGCTTCTAAGTTAACCAACAAACTTTGCTTCTCTGTTAACCTAACTAAGCATGCTTCATACTTCTTTTGGAGGCTCTTTTCTTAGTATTTGCCTCATTTAGGTTGAAAAACCAAAGTGACTAAATTATTCCTTACCAACTTTCCTGTTTTTATACTTACCCTGTACTGGGTCACAAAGACTTCTCCACTGAACTTGTTGGGTCTGTCGAGCTGATGTGTATAGAATCTCACCTAGAGTCCCACATTGTTGTGTCCTGCTTTCCAGAGCCCCCAAATTGGGTGCCAAAATGTACCATTGCTTTCTAGAGCTCTCATGCTGGGGTGATTAAAATATACCATCTTAGTGGAGAAGTGATGAGGCAAGACTCCCGAGGATGGTGGAAATATGGAGTCCATTTATTCGAAGTTCTTTCCCCCTTTTATACCCTCATACCCTTATGTAACCAAAATAATACTGGGCATGTGCTAAGTATATACTGCAAGTGGGACCACATAAACAACTTGCTATTGTATGTAGTTTGCTCACTAGTATCACTCTTCCACCTGCTATCACTCTGCTTCAATCTCAACACAAATTGTTGTGGCCCCCAGACTTCTCAGAAGGTCGAGAGCCCTTAGGGGAGATGGGGAGCCGAACTAGATGTTGTTAGCAGGTTCCCTCTAGGTCTTATACCTCACCCCGGGCTCCCTCACCATCTGTGGCCTTCTACAGTTATGAGCATATTGTCTCTTTCTTTCCTCTCCCCATTAGATTATAAGCTCCTTAAGGTTAGGTACTGTTTTTTCCTTTCTTTCCTTCTCCATCTTTTAGCCTGGTCCTTGGCCTCCTTGTTGGAGAGAATAGCATGTGTTATGTTTTAACCAGCAATGCACAGATTACATACATTGAAGATTATATATGTTTCTACAGTTCAGCTGCCCTCCCATTCAGATAGATTGTCGGCAATTTTCATTCATCCTTACCAGTATGTCCTTTATGGCTGTTCATTTCTTAGAGTTGGTAGTTATTGATTTCTTGTTAATCAACATATTGGGTTTTATGGATCTTTGAAAATCTATTGGATTGGATTGTTGACTATCACAAAATTATACTTTCGTCTTTTAAATTAGATTTTAAATGATTATTTTATTGCCATTGTGATCACTTTCTCCCCCCCTCCCCCTAAGGAGTTTGATTAAATTAAATTATCTTTGTTTGTTATGTGCTTATCATTATCTGGTCCATATAACTCAGTTACATTGAATTTGACACTTTGAAGATATTCAGAACTTTTAGGAAATTCTGGTTCTATGTGACATTTTGAAATTAACATGCTTGGTGAAAATATATACATATATTTTAAAATGTTGGTAAAGTTGCCCCAAATATGTAATTTATATCAGTTCTTCCCCCCCCCCCCCCAGGCAATTGGGGTTAAGTGACTTGCCCAGGGTCACACTGCTAGGAAGTGTTGTGTCTTGAGACCAGATTTGAACTCAGGTCCTCCTGACTTTAGGGCTGGTGCTCTATCCACTATGCCACCTAGCTGCCCCTATATCAGTTTTTAATATTCAGTTTTGTGTTGACTCATTTCTAAAGTATTCAAAACAGTTTTCTAATTTTAAAAAATGATAAAAAAAAGAGAGAATACTTCTTACCCTCTGAAATATTTTCACAATTTAAAATGTCATGTAGTTTTAAAACTCTGTAACACTAATTACTTAGGTGCTTTTTCTCTGTTAAATTGATTAGAGGGGCTATTTCTTTATGAATAACTCAAATTTTCATAATTTAGAAATTAATATTTCTGCACAAGTAAGTCAAATATTAGATCTGCACTTGCAAGCTAGACTATGAGATGATTTCATAATAATCATGTATCTCAGCCTCATTTTCTCAGCAGTAAAATAGTAATAATTATATTTGAATTACCTATTTCACAGTGCTATTATGAGTAAAATGTTTCATAAAGCAAAAATACAATATGAATATATTATTTTAACACTAATATTTAAGCTTTTCCTATTTTCTTTGAACTAAGGAAATGCAACTTCGTCACAAGTACATCGACCATCTTTTATGGATTATTTTGATAAACAAGATTTCAAAAATAAGAGTCATGAAAACTGTAATCAGAACATGCATGAACCGTTCCCAATGTCAAAAAATGTTTTTCCTGACAACTGGAAAGTTCCTCAAGATGGAGACTTCGATTTTGTAAGTACATTTTTGTTTCATTAACTTTAGTTCCTTTTTCTTTTTATAGTCATTAACAAAGGTCTGTGTATACACAAATCTTTGTATAAATAATTTGTGTTTTAATATGAAATATTTATGTACATTTACATCTAGGAAGTCATAAATGCAAAAATAGAGATAAATAACATATAATATATACATATTTTATATACATAAAAGTGCAATTAGCATATGGGTGCAAACTTTTGCATAGATTTATATCCTGTAAGTCCTATATTTATATATATAAAAACTAAACAATAATTGGTCTAAAATAGCCCTGAGGCACATATGATAATCTAAATTTAATAAGTTGACAGTTAAACAGTTGTCAAAGTTAATGTGGTAAATTTAGACTACAGTAAAGGAAGCCTAATATCCAGAAAGTGGGAAATGCTAGACCTACTCTAGTTTATACTTGTGAGACTACATATTAAGAATGAAATGTCACATCTTAGGAGGGATAAGGACAAATTAAAGCAGGATAATGAAATTACAGGACAGTTTGCCTACAAAGATCAATTGAAGAAGTTAGATAGAGATGTCTTGCCTGGAGAACAAAAAACATTAAATTTGTCCTTCTAACTAAAAGGCAAATCAAAAAACATTCATTTAATATTTACTATATCCATGCCCACTGCTAAGAATCATGGATAGGAAAAAAGGAAAAATCAGTCCTTGATCTTAAAGAGTTCCCAGTTTTATTAGACTGGGTAAAGGACAAACATTCATGTGCAAACAAGATATATGCAGCATACATTGGAAATAATTTCAGAGGGAAAGCATTAGCATGAACGTGTACTGGAAAAAATTAGAAACTGGTATTTTAGCTAAGACATGAAGGAAGGCAGGGAAACCAGGAAGGGTAAGGAAGGAAAGAAAGAATGCCAGTCATGGGAGACAGCCAATAAACATGTATATAGTCAGGAGATGCAGTGGTGGTTGAAAAAAATAGCAAGGAAGCTAAGGTCACCAGATTTTAAAATATATGGAGGAAGAGAGTAAGATGTTAGGAACCGAGAGGGGTAGGAAAGGGCCAGATTATTATGAAGGGCTAACATAGAATTTTAAATTTGATCCTGGAGACAATTGGGCACCACTGAAATTTCTTGACATGGTCAGATTTAAGTTTTTAGGAAGATCATGTTGACAGCTGAGTAGAAGATAATATGAAGTGGAGAAAAACATGACACAAGAAAATGAATCAGAAGTGGAAGGATTGATAATGAATGAATATTTCAGAGAGATAAATGGTGATTCAGTCAATGCAAAGGAAGATTTCCTAGTGATTAGAGATGTTCAGAAGGGGAATAAGCTACCCCCAGATTTATCAGCTTCCCCATCATTGTAGATTAAGAAGAAACTAGATATTTAAGAGTAGATACTTGTCCTGGTATAGATGACCTTTTGAGTTTTTGTTTTTTTTTTTCAGTTCTGAGATTCTGTATTTCCTCTTAAGTTCTTGAGTTAAACATCCAAATGTTAGATGTATTCAGTCAAATCATAGTTTCATTTTATTTTTAAAAGTTTATTTTTTTTTTTATATCAGAGTGTTTTCTGGCTATCTCTCCTCTATTTTGTCTCCAGTATTGAACCTACTTTAGTAACAAGAAAAATCAACTAATTCAATGACTTTGATAATTTATGCAAGATTCTCCCTTCTTAGTCCCCTATTTTATTGCCTGTTCATTGGAAATATTCTATTTCAGCTTTTCAGAGTTTGGTTTCATTTTGGTTATTTTCTGGGTTGGATCAGATTAGTAGTTTTGTCAGTGTAGGGAGATTACTGACCACTACAGATGGATAACTGCTCTCAATTTATAGTCTCAGAGAATGGAACTGATAGAAGAGCAAAAGAGGCTCAGGAATTCACCTGGAGTCACACAGCCACTAAGTGTCAGAGATGAGATTTGAACCCAAGGCTGTCTGAGTTTACAGATATCTCTCTTTTCATAACATCCTGCCTCTCTGATGACTTTTAAAAATTTATGTTTTGAAAATTTCATGTATGTTCTTCTGGTTCTTTTATATTAATTAGCTACACCACTAACTATTAATCATAAACATTTACTAAACACAATCCAAAACAAAAATAATTAAAACATAACACTTAGCTTAGGGCATATTCTCCTGTCAAGTGCATTCAGGGTTCACCAGGGAAAGGAGGCATACATTTTAAAAAATACTTATCAAAGAGGCATATGGATGGGTCATTCATCTGTCTGGGGCAGTTGGTTTCCATCAGAAACAGTGTGTACTACGAAATATGGACAGAGTGGCTCTTCTTCTGGGCCTCTGCTCTCCGGCCTGGCAGGGTCCATTCTTTCCTGGTGGTTGCTATTAGATTCCTTGTCTTCTGGGTTTCTCAAACATCATTAAGCTTCTTCACCAAATGCAGATCCTCTACAGCTGGAATAGCACAGCGGTCCTGGAGCCAAATCCTTTGTAGGTTTTGTAGGAAAAGGGAAACAGTAAGGGAAGAGTAGAAACTGTCTCCTCCAAGCAGTTCTTCCAGGAAGCAAATAGCAATCCTAACTAAGATCTTCCTTTGACTCTGCCCAGACCTACTTGGAAGTCCAGTTTTGACAAATATAAATAAGATGGGTTGCCTGAGGCACTGAGAGTTCATGAAGTTTCCTTCTCCCCTTCACATGGTCAGTATGTTATCAGAAGAGAAACTCGGGCCCATGTCTTATAATATCTACCTTGTATTCTTACTGTCTCTCAATATATTCTTTATATTGTAAATTGAGAATTATACTCATGTGAGAAAATCTAGGAATCAAAGAAGAGAATCATGGAGAGTACTGGATAAAAATAGAGAGAAAAGTAATATTATAATTGAAAAATATATAAACTTCTGGACAAAAAGAGAAAATAGATGAAGAGTTTGAAGATTTGGGGATCTGTTCTACATTGAAACAATCATGTTATCAACCAACTCTTTTCTCAGGTCTTAAAGATAATTGGTGTCTGGTAGTATCCAGTGGCATAACAGCATTAGATTCACCCTGTTATATATTATTTTTCATCACAATTTCAATTTCAATTCTGATTTCCCATGGTAACCCAGGAGGCACTCACATGCCTAGTTCCATGAAAATTTCAATCATCCAAAATATACTCTCTCTGCTAAAAGATCAGTGTGTGACAATTTATTAATTTGTCTTCATGTTAATTTCCTCCTTCAAAGGTAGAAGATTCAACAAAGGAAAATAATACTTTATATCTGTTATTAATCAACAAAAAGGAATTGATTGCTAACTTTAAAAATGATCTTAGCATTTGTGAAAGTCAAGAAGAGAAACTAATGTAACTTTCATTCTTGTTTTGAGGAGAGACAGTTTTACAAAGTTCAGAGAAAGGATTGATATAATCACATGGCCAAAAATTCTATAACACATGTTAAGTAAGGATGAAAAAGATGATTTTAAGGTTTTAATTATGGAAACATAAAAAAAAATTCCATTAAGCTACAAAAAGGAGAATTATCTAAAGAAATTTGTGTGAATGCACAGGGAGATCACCAACTGACTTAAATAGGCAAAACACACTTATAGAAGATGAAAGCACAAGTAGATATTAGGTGAGAAACATAAAAATGTGGCATGATCCTATAAAAATAGTATCAGCAGTGATAATGCTAAATAGGGTTGAAATTGGTGAGGAAATTTAAGGATAACAGATCAGAGTTGTTTAAGCCATAGAGGTGAGAAAGGAAGACTACTTTTTTTTTTTTTTTTTTTTTTTTGGAGAGAACAATAATTTGATAAGGCAGAATGGAATATCTCTATCCTTAATTTGCTTTTGTTTTTTTTTTTTTTCTGATAAGAAAATTGTTCTTAGAAAGGAAAGGACAGAACAAAAATGGCTAGTTGTTGTTGATGTCCATGGTTAAGTCAACAAATATTTATTAAGTGTTGGACTCTTTATTAAGCTCCAGAGATACAAAATCACCCAAAATGAAGGCCACTTCCCTCAAGAAGTTTACAGTCAAATAGGAAAAGAAACACCCAAAAGGGAGTTGAAAAGGGGAGGTTGCCACCCTGGGCTTGGTGGCAATGTCTAGAGAGGAATGGTAGATAAGAAAATATGTTGCTGGCACCAAGCTTACCTTTGATGAGTTCAGTGTACCAAGCTCAAATGGACTAATGTTTACTGGTAAAAGAAATTAGCAGATATAGTTGCTGAGTAATTTTCATTAATCTTTGAAAGGTTATGAAGAACTAGAAATCAATTTTGAAAATCATTTATTAAATTCTTAGCAGGTGTCCTCAAACTACGGCCCGAGGGCCAGATGCAGCAGCTGAAGACGATTATCCCCCTCACCCAGGGCTATGAAGTTTCTTTATTTAAATGCCCACAAAACAAAGTTTTTGTTTTTACTATAGTCTGGCCCTCCGGATCATAGTTGCCCTCCAACGGTCTAAGGGACAGTAAAGTGGCCCTCCTTCCTTCTCCCTCCCCTCATCTTTCCCTTCCTTCTTCCTCCCTCTCCTCTCCCCTCATCTTTCCCTTCCTTCGCCCTCCCTCACATACAACACACATACTCTCTCTGTAACAAATATGCAGAGACAATTTTCCATCAATGTCTGTCTTTTTCAACTATTAAAATCATTCAACTCCTTAGCATTTCATACCTGTATGCCTTCACTACCCTTTTTATCTAGTCTTACATCTTTAATACTTTATCTCTTCAATACATCTTGTGACTGACCACTTTAAAGCAGGAGAAGGAAAAAAAAAAACCCCAAACACCATTAAATACTTAGGGTTGTGGCTTGCTATGTTGAGTATGGCAGGAAGTTGAAAAATTTAAGGTCTCCTGCAGGAATATCACTAAAATAGTTGATTGGCCAAGAAAGCAGTTGTGAGGACTGATGAAGTGGGAGAATGGAGAATGGGAAGAAAGGAGTATTTAAGTACTTTAGCCCATTTTAAGATGGGGGGAAATTGAATAAAATTTAGGGGGAAAAGTGGAAGGATAAGAAAGGATCATCGGGAATTTTGAGCTTTATTTGTTGGAGAAAAACTATTTACTTAGCAATCATGAAGATTGCCTCAAATAAAGTAAAAGATTCATTGCAATTGAGGTTATAGAGAAATTGTTAACCCAGGATTTTGGAAAGGTAATTAGTGTTGCTGTGGAAATTGCTGAAGATAGGAAATAGGGAAAATTGTGAGATCACTACTAAGTCACCGAGAAAGATAAGTGTTTGCCCTGAAGGCTAGTAAACAAATAGTACTTATAATGAGAAGACTCACTCATCTTTGTAAGGAGCATCCTGTGCTCTTTATTCAATTTCTGAGGGGACATTTATTTTTCTCCCTTTTCAATTTTCTGATAGCACTTTGCTTGTATGCCTCATTTCCACTTATTTCTCCCCATTTTACCATTATCTTGTCATTATCCTGTTGATTTTAATCTCCTTGGGAGCAGGGATTATATTTTTGCTTTCTGTATATTGCCAGCACCTAAACAGTACCTTGCTCAGAGTAGGTGCTTGAGAAATTTGTTGAATTAAAGGAGTAGGAGCAGTCAGAGAATTATTTCTCTGGAGAGGGTTTACGAAGAAGTAGAAATTAAAGGGACAGGTTTTAAGTGAATCCAGAAAGAATTATCTGTAGAAGAAACAAACGTTTCTTTGCTTTTTATAATAGACTAGGGGAATCAAATAATCACATAATTGCTCACAGCATGTCTAAGCTATTGCTTTAGATTTGGTTCCTAGAAGTTACTATTTATCACAAATTTATCCAGAGTGTGAAATGGGAAAGAAAATAAACTCAACTAGTTTCTCTTTTCTCAGCCTCAATCATTCCTGTCCCAGTTATATCTACCATCATCTCTATTCTCTTTTGCCTCCATTCTATTGGGATGTAGTGTATTGGGGAGAAAGGAGAAAAGAGAATTAGGGAAGAAAGAGAAAGAAAAGAAAGGGGAAAGATAAGGGGCTTTGATAGAGAAATTTTCACTTACTCTGAGTTGGAGAATGGGATGAAAACCACAAAAATAAAAAATTGGCTTTCCTTTGATTCTATCTCTTGTAAGCATTGATCTTATTTTACACTCAAATCCTTATTCTTAATAACACGACTTTTTTTTTTTTAAAGAAAAGGTTCCTATGTTTTGAGTTAGTTTGAAAATAGAATTTGTCTTTTTAGTACTTTTTTTCTTTGCCTCTGAATCTGACAATCATGATTTTCCTTATGTTGATTGCTTGTAATCTTTTTACCAGAATAGTTACATATAGATTAGAGTCAAGTTGAATTGAGAAGTGAAACCTTATTCCTTATAGTTTTATACTTCAGAGTCCATTTTGAGCATAATGCCTTAAATGATTTAATCAGAATGGGAAAAATCATCAAAGAAGGTGACAGTTATAGTGGTCCCTACCCAGTACAGAAGTAAAAATTCTTACTTTGGGCAACCCTTGATAATGACAACAGGAAATGAGTTTTTTCATTTCAATATATATAAAATGGAAATATACTATCCAACATGTGACTCATAGAAGTATAGAATAATACAAGTTGGTACATATCTATCATCTTTGTAGGCAACAGGAGATGTTTAGATCTAGAAAGAGATTACTTTTATAAATGGACAGAAATGGGCCTATATTTGTGTGCCAGCAAAACTTGCGAAAAAGAAAACCTAGAACTTTCTTTGTCTTCTTTCTGGGCATGAAAGGAATGAGCCCCTTCCGGGAGGTAGGTAGCTTTCAAGAATGAAAAATGAAAGCAAACACTTCATTGTCTTTTCTAGCAGTTAAAGCAGATCCCCAAGCACAAAACACATCCAGGATTTCTTTGGCACCTGCTGAACAGATGTCTGGAAAAGGAGGCATTCATCATTATGAGATTCTACCTAAAAATTTGTATATTTTCTCAATCTTTAACATTTGCCTTTTATTTTTGCTGTGAACTGTTCCATGTTAAAAGCATTGTGAAAAACTTTTTTTACTTTGTTCTATAAAAAAGACAAATGGCTCTGCCCTCGATATAATAAGATAATAAATGAGTCTAATCATTAATTCTACCACGTTATTAGGTATTATAAAAATAGTTGATAAATTTATTTTGGGCTAATTGAATCAGTTGCTTTTAGTAGATGATAGTAGTAAAAAAATTATTTAGATTATATCTGTGAAGATACATTTTGAAAGTAAAAATGTAAAAGGCAAATTTGTTTATTATAGCACTAGTGTAATATTTCAGTCTTCAATAGGATTATTTCCAAACAGTTCTGGTATCCAGATTGTTTAGTGTTAAATAGAGAACATGTAGATCATATTTTGTTGCCACTATAGTATTATATTTAAGTAGATACATTTTCAAAAACTTAAAGGTTTTGGAATAAGAACAGAATTTTAAAGAACCATCTGTTAATCCACCATCAGTTAGTTTCAAGTCAAAATTTTTTTTGATTTATAATTGTTATGAAGTAATGACAAAAGGAATGAATGAATCTACCTTTTTTTCTTAAGTCCAAATCTTTATCAGTAGCATTTAAAAAAACAGATTAGAATCTAAAGAGACAGGTTTTTTGCTTTTTTGAGGTAAACATTTGAAAGAATTATAAGGTCAAATTATCTATATTATCAGCTTTTTTGTATTTATAATTATTTATATAACCTATATTTTTGTCCCCTTCTGATTCCAAAGGGAAAGATACAGTTCTATAAAGGGAACTAGCCCCTCCCTATAGGAGGAGCAGGGAGATCTTTCATTCTTGAACCTTATTTCTTGTAGACCCTTATTAGTGTTCATCAGACTTATATCTAGTTGTAGGGTTGAAGAATCAGTATAATTTTAGAGGTTTTTTCCCCCAAGAAATTCACTTCTACTCTTAATAATTTTGTAGATAGTAGGAAACTGTAAAATAGAGAAATTTATGTCTTTTGCTTTATCACTATAGATTATTATGATTTCTTCTCCACATTCCTCATAGGACATTGGGCAACCAGGCGGTACAGTGGTTGCAGTCAGGAAAACCTGAGTTCAAATCCTACCTCATTAACTTCTTGTAAAGAAAAATGTTTTAGCTATTAAAGGTGTTCAGAAATGGGATGTTTTAGGGACAATTCACTTAATATCTTCTAATCAATCCATAAACATTTATTATATGCCACACATTATGCTAAACACTCAAAAAGATGCAAAAGATAGTTCCTGCCATCATGGAGCTTACAGTCTAATGGAGGAGACAAGATGCAAACAATATATACAAAGCAAGCAACAGGAAATAATTTTTAAAAGGAGAGCAGTGGAATCAAAGAGGGTTAGAAAAGGCTTCCTGTAGAATGTGGGATTTAAGCTGAGACTTAAAGGAATTTAGGAAAATCAGTAATCAGAGCAAAAGAGTGTTCCAGGCAAAGGGAATAGACAACCAGAGAAACTGGAGTCAAAAGATGGAGGGTCTTGTTTGCAGAACAGCCAGGTGGCTACGGTTACTGGATAGAAGACTGTACTGGGCAATAAAATGTAAGACTAAAAAGGTAGGGAAAAGCATAGTTATGAAGGGCTTTAAATGCCAACATAGTATTTTTGTATTTTTTCATGGAGGTAAAACAAAGTCACTGGAGGCTATTGGGTAGTGGGGTGTTATGATCAGACCTGTGTCTTAGGAAAGTCACTTTAGTGGTTAAATGGAGAATTGATTGGAGATGGGAAAGATTTGAGGAAGGCAGCTCATCAAGGCATGAGGTGATAAGGACCTGTAGTAGGGTGATAGCAGTATCTGAGGAGAGCAAAGGGCCTGATTCAGTTTCTTAGTCTGTAAAATGAAAAAAAAAAAATAATAGCATCTACCTCCTGGGGTTGTTATGAAGATTAAATAAAATAATATTTTAAAATTCTTTTCAAACCTTAAAACACCATATAAAAACTAGCTTTAAAAGCTTTAGCAAAAGCATCTGGAGATAGTGATCAGAACAGGTACAGCATTAAACATCATAATGACTTAATACAATTAAGGTAACATTGAATAGTCAGTTAGACAGACACAAGAGAGACAGACTGACGGAGAAGAGGAGAGAGGTGGGGGGAGGAGAGAGGGAGGAAGACAGAGGAAGAAATAGAGAGACACACACACAGAATATGAATAAATTAATGTTTATTAATTCTAAATCTAGCAATTCTGCTACTTCTGTCTTGTAGCAAAGTTCTTGCTTTAGTTTCTAAGAAGGAAGTTGGCTGAAGATTTTTCCATGTAGGAGCTGTAGAGGTCCTATAACAAGAAACTGTTCATTCTCTTCTGTCCACAGCTGTGTGGACTTGAGAGGAAGTATTTTAGTAAAGGGAAGCATATGAGCATGTTGCTCTGGCTTGGTTTTGCATTAATAGAACGATTATTATTAAGTATTTCCAGATGCTTGTAGCAAAAATATTAAAGAAGTACATATATTTCAATTTCTTTCTTTTGGGTAAAGGATATCTTAAATCTACCAATGGGGCAACTCTTAATTTTTAGTTTGTTGTAATCACAGATGCACACATAACATGAATTTGAATATATCTAGCATATTTCCTTATAATCCAGTAGTAAATTAAAATGAACAAAAATCTAACATTCTGAAATAGTTGCATGCAGGATTCTTGACTGTTTCAATCTTCTGCCAGCTTACGAAATTTGTGCTGGCAGTGGAAGATCCCAGATGGTGTGGCATGAATACGTTTGTGTGATATGCATGTTGATATGTATGTCTGTGGCCACAATGCATTTTAATGAGAAGACTATCTATCTTGCATTAAGAGAACTGTGACAGTTCTTATTTTTGAGTTTTAATAATTTCCTCTTAAACTCTCATGAAAGTTTTTGTTTTTTTGTTTTTTACCCCAAATGGTCATATTATACATCTAGAAACTATATTTTATATGGATAATACTTAATGAGTTCCTGTGTTATTGACCTGGATATAAGCTGACTTTGTTCTCAGGAACTACTAAGACATTTTTCTCCTGAACAAATTCTAGATATGCCAGTTTTGGGCATCCTCCCTCCTCCCCCAAACCATATGTGCTTTTGAAAGCAGGTGTGCATTCAGTCAATCACGTTCTACTCTTTATGACCTTGTGGGCCATAGCATGCAGTTGCTGTCTGTGAGGTTTTCTTGGCAGAGACACTGGATTGAGTTTTCCATTTTCTTCTTCAGTGGATTAAGATAAACAAAGGCTTAGTGACTTCTCAGGTTCATATAAGCTAGCAAGTTTCTGATGCTGAATTTGAACTCAGATCTTCCTAACTCCAGGCCCAGTGCACTATCCTTTGAGTCAGGAATAGGACCATATAAAATCTTAGAATGGATAAATACAACTTAATAATGGTGCCTCGACATCATCTATCAATCCAGCACTTGTGTTTTGCACAGATCATTACATATTGTAGTTGGCATTTAATAAATGGTTGATGGTTCAATGAAGAAGTGAATTTAATATTGCTAGTTATGGTCCTATTATTAATAGTTAGTTGTAAAATCATTTCTTTACCTACTGTATGTAGGTAAAGAAATGTACCTACTGTGATTAAACTGAGTAGAACACAAGGTATAATTACTTGTTACTTTGTAATTTTAGTTCTGGGGCCCATATTTTAGGAGACACATTGATCAGAGATCATAAAAGAGACTAATCAGGATAGCGAGGAATTTCTAGTTCATGCCAACTGAGGAAAAGTCTAATTAACCAGATTTGGGAACATTATACCCATCTTCAAAAAAGTACCATGGATTGTGGTTGCAAAAATGTTATCTTTTGGCTTCTCAGTAGCTATGGATGCAGTATCTGCAGAAGCAGTTTCCAGGCTACATCTTTACAAGGTTGCTTCTCAGAAGAATGTCTGTGGGTACTGAAATGGAAGTATTACTATTCTGGACACTCTTGGTTTCAGTATCCACCAGGGTTGGAGAGGAGATGGTAGTCAGTGTGGTGATGGCAGTTTGATTTGTCTGGCACATTCTGCTGCTTCTCATTTCTCTCTTTCAGGAATGCACCCCTCCTTCAGTGAGAATAGCTTGCATACTCTGTGGGTGAAAGTTGGATGGGAATGACTAACCTACCTTTTCTCCAAAGGAATTGTTTCCCCAGATCATGGGCATATGGGAAATAAGAAATATTCACAAAAAAAATTATGAGACAAGACAAAATGAAAACAAAGAAAGTGCCCACAATGTTTTCAGAAATGTAACAGAGAATAAATCACTTTCTTCTGAGGGAATCAGGAACGTTTATGGAGATGATAACTCAGTTGGAACTTGAAAAACTCGAAGCCAGAGATAGGACTAATATAGGCAATAGAGTCCAATTTGTCTAGTACACAAGATGTATTAAGGGGAAATAATATAGAAATGTCATGGATATGAGGGATTATGGAAATGGAATGTCACTATTCTATCAGATTATTTTATTTTGTTGGTAAATTTTATGGAGCTACTTTTTTCTCTTTTAAGTTTTTTTTTTTTTTTAACAAGGCTGGATTATAGGGTTGAAGACAGAATTATTCAGAAATGAATATGATATAAAAGTAAAAGATATTAATAAATATTAGATACACTTTTAAAATTTTTTGAGTGGCTCTTTGACCTCTTTTTACAATTACATTGATTTCTTTAATCACCTTTTCTTCCTCAGAATTAATAACTAAAGTAATTTTGTTCTTGAATATCTTTGATCCTTTTCATATTGATATTCTTTGAGAATCCATCCTACTGTGCTTTTTCTGAAGGCTTTGAGATTCATTTTCAGTCTCCTCAAGAAGAGACTACCTATGAAATCTAGGATTGACCTTTATTTGAGTCATAATAATAAGACATACTATTCTTATTGTCCTTTAAAGTATACAATGTGTTCCTTACAACAGTGGGTGGTTCATAGAACTATTATCCTCCTTTTATGGATGAGGAAACAAAGAGTGACAACGAAGATTTGAATAATTATATTTATATAAAATTGAAGGACTTTTTTTTTTTTTTTTTTTAAATTTAATAGCCTTTAATTTACAGGATATATACATGGGTAACTTTACAGCATTAACAATTGCCAAACCTCTTGTTCCAATTTTTCACCTCTTACCCCCACCCTCCCTAAATGGCAGGATGACCAGTAGATATTAAATATATTAAAATATAACTTAGATACACAATAAGTATACATGACCACAACATTATTTTGCTGTACAAAAAGAATCAGACTCTGAATTATTGTACAATTAGCTTGTGAAGGAAATCAAAGATGCAGGTGTGCATAAATATAGGGACTGGGAATTCAATGTAATGGTTTTTAGTCATCTCCCAGAGTTCTTTTTCTGGGTATAGCTAGTTCAGTTCATTACTGCTCCATTAGAAATGATTTGGTTGATCTCGTTGCTGAGGATGGCCTGATCTATCAGGACTGGTCATCATCTAGTATTGTTGTTGAAGTATATAATGATCTCCTGGTCCTGCTCATTTCACTTAGCATCAGTTCGTGTAAGTCTTTCCAGGCCTTTCTGAAATCATCCTGTTGGTCATTTCTTACAGAACAGTAATATTCCATAATTTTCATATACCACAATTTATTCAGCCATTCTCCAACTGATGGACATCCATTCAGTTTCCAGTTTCTAGCCACTACAAAAAGGGCTGCCACAAACATTCGTGCACATACAGGTCCCTTTCCCTTCTTTATAATCTCTTTGGGATATAATCCCAGTAGTAACACTGCTGGATCAAAGGGAATGCACAGTTTGATAACTTTTTGAGCATAGTTCCAAACTACTCTCCAAAATGGTTGGATTCGTTCACAACTCCACCAACAATGAATCAATGTCCCAGTTTTCCCACATCCCCTCCAACAATCATCATTATTTTTTCCTGTCATCTTAGCCAATCTGACAGGTGTGTAGTGGTATCTTAGAGTTGTCTTAATTTGCATTTCTCTGATTAATAATGACTTGGAGCATCTTTTCATATGACTAGAAATAGTTTCAAAAATTGAAGGACTTTTAAGGTGCTTTTCTCTAACCATTATTATTTTCATCATTTTGCAACTGAGGAAACTGATGTTCATTGAGGCTAAATGACTTGCCCATGGTCTCACTGTAAGTAAATGGCAAAACTCAAACTCAGGTCTTCCAACTCTTAAATCTTTCCACTACAATAGTTTACTTACCAGTAGTCACAAACTCTCATGTAGTATGATCAGTAGGTTTTCAGTAATCATTTTGTCCAACTAATTATCCTCTTTTATCAGAATTATATCTAGAATTTCCTTGTTTCCTTATCTTCTGAAAGATAAAATCAATTTGCAAAAATTCTTTGATAAGGTATCAAAAGATACATGAAACTTTTTTGATAAGAATGAGGGTATAGTCAGGAGGGACAATGAAAGTGATTGAATACTTTTAAAATTCATTTCTCAGATTATTATGTAATAATTGTGAAACTTTCTCTGTGCATGGATTTGTCTAGATAGGTATACAGTTACATTTACTCAAGAGAAGTTACAAAGAGGCACAAAAATACAGAAAATTCAAATAACCTAAAAATATTTTTCACACATTTTTAGTGAGCCAGAATAGCTATTATTTTAGAATTTACCATTAGCAAAATTGTATAACTCCCCTTGGGGAAATATATTCCATTGATATTGGTGAATGTCACAGTTGTGTACATGAACCTATAGAAGAACCAATGAATATATTAAACACTGTATGTAATAGAGCATTATATGTATAGGTACTATACATATATACACATATACATATATTGTATATATACATATATACACACATACTTGAATTTCTATAAATACATATCTAATAGTTCAGTGTAAAGATCCCCAAAATGTACTTTAACAGCAGAACTCTACAGCCTTAAAGTAGTTATATAAAAAGGTAGAGAACCTTAATATGGTTTGACTAAAATTGGATATTTAGCATCTATACAACCAAATTGTTATATAATGTCAATAATGTTATACATATTAGCATTGGACAATTAGCATAGGCAGTCATATAGTTCTACATTTACCTTTCGCTCGCAACGGTAAATATGCATTTGATTCTCTCCTGTTCCTCCCATCTTTTCTCCTTTCCTTATTCTTCCATTTCCCTCATTTTGGCAACATTTGCCTGTACTAAATCTTGATCCTTGAGTCAACTACTTCGATGATTCATTATCATAAAACCCAAAAAAGCCTAGTTAGACTTTCACTGTTCCAGTTAATACTCAGTTTCAGTAAATACTCATTTGATTTCTCAGACTTTGTTTCCTGGTTATTGAATGTTACTGGAGAAAGTTTCTAAATCAAGCTGTGTCTCTGGCTATAAATATATTCTGTATTGCCTCAACTAAACCCTCACATATGCTTGTCAGTTCTTTCTTCTTCAGTGATTGATTGAGTCTTTATCTCATTTCCCACAGTGACTGTTCCAAATTTTTCTTCTCTCCAAAAGCATCCAATTCCTCTCTGACTCCCTGTTCACAGCAGATGGCCTCACTGCCTACTCACCTAAGAAAATCCAGACTATCCATGGTGACCTCCCTTAACTTCCTGCCTCCACACATTAGAATATCTCTCTTCTTGTTCTGTATTTCTTATTTTAATAGAAGGACTAAATCTAGGTCCTCAACCCAATATAGGCACTACTACCTCCTCTAAGACCTTGTTTCCATTAGTCAGTCTGTGTCTTTTATACATCTTCACTCTTCATTGATTTTTTTCTCCACATGACTTCAAGTATGGTCAGATCTTCCCTTTCTTTTACCCTTTACTTTATCATCTACCTACTTACCATCTAATTTTACTTACTAAATATCTTCTAATTTGTATAGGCTATCTTCTATTTTCTTGTCATCTACTATAGATAATTTACTCCTTGAAATTTAATTTCTACTTCAACTGATCTATAAAAAACTATTCTCTCAAGGAGCATTAATGACCTTATCACAAAATTCAAAATTTATTTTATGTTTTAATATTTTTATTTTCTCCAGTTACATATAAAACAGTTTTAAAAATTTGTTTTTAAAATTTTGAGTTCCAGATTTTCCCCCTTCCTTCCTACTCCTATCCCCACTGAGGAAGCCTATCTAAAATTGTGCAAAACAATTTCCATAAAAGTCATGTTGCAAAAGAAAACACAGATACACATACACACACATACCACTCTTCAAAAAAAAAGTTTTAAAAAAGTATGCTCAAGTTTGTGTTCAGATACAAACTGTTCTTTCTCTGGATATGTACAGCAATTTTCCTCATAAGTCCTTCAGAATAGTGTTGAATCATTGTATTACTGAGAATAGCAAAGTAATTCACAGTTAATTATCCCATGCTATGACTATGTACACAATACATTTCAATTTGAGCTCATGGAAAACTGTCTTATTCTGATATTTTTTAATAGAACAATAATATTCCTTCATAATCACAGAGAATAGTTTATTCAGCCATTCCTCAATTGATGGTCATCCCCTCAATTTCCAACTCTACCTGAGAATAGAATTTATCGTTTTCTCTGTCTCTCTGTATTTATATATACATGCATGTACATATATATGTTCTTTTAAAAAAATTATCTTTTGGGATTCATACATTGTAATGGTATTGTTAAGTCAAAGAATATGTATGATTTAATAACCCTTTGGGCATAGATCATGTATCATCATTTATCAATTGGGGAATGGCTCTTATTATTTTTTATAAATTTTACTCATTTCCCTATACTTTTGAGAAATGAGGCCATTGTCAGAGCAACTTGTTTCAAAATCTTTTCATAATTACTATTGCTATTTATTCTACTCTCTCTTTTACCCTGTCCCTCTCAAATATTTTGCTACTTACCATTCCCTTCCACAATATGCTTTCTCTTCTATCAGCTTCTCCCTTTTTGTGTTCCCTTCCTTTCCTACTTTCTTGCAAAGAAAGACTTCTATACCAGTATTGAGTGTGTATGTTGTTTCCTCTTTGAGCCAATTCTGATGAGATTAAGGTTTACTCATTCTCCTCTTCCCCTCCATTGTTAAAGCTATTTCTTGCATCTTTTGTGGTAGATAATTTACAATATTCTACTTTTCCCTTTCATTTTCTCCCAGTACATTTCTCTCTCACCTCTTGATTTTTTTTTTATATTATCCCTTCATATTCAACTTACACCTTTCCTTCCTGGTGTATGTATGTATGTATGTGTGTATGTGTATGTATATGTATTCCTTTTTAACTGCCATAATAATTAGAAAGTTCTTATGAGTTATAAGTATTATATTCCTTATGATTTCTCTTTTCTGATTATCTCCTCATGCTTTTCCTGAGTCCTGGATTTTTATTTGAGAATCATATTTTTCTATTCAGTTCTGGTCTTTTCATCAAGAATGCTGGAAAAATCCTCTATTTCATTGAATGTCCACCTTTTCCCCTGAAAGATTAGGCTCAGTTTTGCTGAGTAGGTGATTCTTGGTTGTAATCCTAGCCCTATTGCTCTCCAGAATATCATATTCTAAGCTTTTTTATCCTTAATGTACAAGCTACTAAATCTTGTGTTATCCTATCTGTGACTCCACTGCACTTGAATTATTTCTTTCTGGATGCTTGCAATATTTTCTCCTTGATCAAGCAGTTCTGGAATTTGACTATAATATTCCTGGGAATTCTCATCCCAAGAGCTCTTTCAGAAAGTGATTGGTGCATTCTCTCAAGTTCTATTTTA
This sequence comes from Sarcophilus harrisii, assembly GCF_902635505.1. Lineage (NCBI taxonomy): Eukaryota > Metazoa > Chordata > Mammalia > Dasyuromorphia > Dasyuridae > Sarcophilus > Sarcophilus harrisii. The sequence goes on along the minus strand of NC_045426.1, from coordinate 579,710,986 downwards.
TCTTCTGGTTCTAGAATACCAGGAGAGTTTTCCTTAATAATTCTTGAAAAATGATGTCTAGCTCTTTTTTTTTTTTTTTGATTATGGCTTTCAGGTAGACTTGCCCAGGGTCACACAGTTAGGAGGTATTAAGTATCTGAGGCCAGATTTGAACTCATGTCCTCCTGACTTCAGGGTTGGTGCTCTACCCACTACACCAACTAGCTGGCCCTCGATAATTTTTAAATTATCACCCCTGGATCTTTTTTCCAGGTCAGTTGTTTTTCCAGTGAGATATTTCACATTTCTTTTCTCTTTTCTCAGTGTTTTGCTTTTGTTTATTTCACCTTGATTTCTCATAACATCATTAGCTTCCATTTGCTCAATTCTAATTTTTAAGAAATTCTTTTCCTCAGAGAGATTTTGTACTTTCTTCCCCATTTGGGCAATTTTGATTTTTATGGTATTCTTTTCATTAGCTTTTTGCATTTACTGTTGTATCACTCTTATTTCTCTTCCCAATTTTTCCTCTGTCTTTTTAACTTGATTTTCAAAATCCCATTTGAATTCTTCTGTGTCCTGAGACCAATTCTCATTTTTCTTGGAGGCTTTGGATGTAGGAGCTTTGGCTTTGTTATCATCATCTGAGTATGTATTTTGACTGTCCTTGTCACCATAGTAGCTTTCTATGATCAGAATCCTTTTCTGTTGCTCATTTTCCCAATCTATTACTTGGCTTTTAACTCTTTGTTGAAATAGGACTGTTTCCAGGTTGAAGGGTGCAACATCCCAAACTTTAGATGTTTTTAGAGAGTCCTCTAGGCACATGGGCTGTAAGCCAGCACTGTTACCCATATCTGAGCATGGGTAAAGCAACAGGGTCCTGCCATAATGTCAGTAAAAAGGCTCCTTGAAAGCTCCCCTGATCAGCTGTTCTGGCTATCCTCCCCAACCTATGTGCTAAGATCTTCAGAAGTGCCATCACTTTCATGGTTGCTGCTGTGCTGTTGATTCAGCAGCTCCCAAAGCCTGGGCTGGGACTCCCTTTACAACTTAGCACTTCAAACCTTTCTTGCTGAGTTGTCCTTGACTTCTGTGAGCTAAGAGGTCAGGAGAATGCTGCCATTGCTGCCTATTTATAGTTCCCATGGCCTGTTCCTGGTTTCCTGGGGCCAAGATTGTTCTGGCAAGGCCTGCACTGAGATTGCTCTGCAGACCCAGTCAGATGCCATAGACCCCTCCTGCTGACCTTCCAAGGCCTTCAACTGGAAAATTGTTTCATTCCAACTTTTTGTGGGTTCTGATGCTCAGCAATTTTTTAAAAGTCATTATTTAAAGTCAGTATTGGAGAGTTTTGGAGGAGAACTCAGGTGAGTCTCTGTCTTTACTCCATTTTTTTTGCTTTTTTGTTTTGGTATTTTAACAGTCTTTACTTGCTTCAGAAAGTAGCATTGTTGATCATCCCTTTTCCTTGATAATCTTTTCTTACTTGAATCTCCTTGTACTTGTCAAAGTGTGCCTGCTGACTCCTTGGCTCTTATTCTTCCTGAGCCCTTCTATTTATCCTTTAAAGTTCAATTCAAATGCCAATATCTTCATGAAAACTTTGACCCATCTTGTTGGTAAAAATCTTCCCACTTTTAATTGACTTTCTCCCCCCCCCCCATCCCTTTTCAGTGCAACTGGCATTTAAAGTTATATCTTATAATTTTCTCTGTTTTTATGTTATCCCCTTATTAGACCCTAAGGTCCAAAATGTCAGGAATGTTTTTTTATTTTTTATTTTATTAATTGTTAGAGAGAACTCTTTGGTGAATTAATGATCTTCATTAATGTCTCTGGTGACTGTTTCTTTTTTTTTTTTTTTTTGTTATTTTTTCTAGGTCATTAAAATAGTTTTTTGGGAGTCTGATTGGTATAGCTAAATAAATAGATTAGTTTAGGTAATATTGTCATCTTTATTATATTTGCCGCCCCTATCCAAGAGCATTTAATATTTTTCCAATTGGTTAGATCAGACTTAATTTGTGTGAAAAGTGGTCTGTAATTTTGCTCATAAAGTTTCTGAATTTCCTTGAGATAGATTCCTAAATATTTTATATTATCAGTAGTTACTTTAAATGGAATTTCTCTTTGTAACTCTGACTGTTGGATTTTGTTAGTGATATATAAGAATGTGATGACTTATGTGGGTTTATTTTATAACAAGCAACTTTGCAAAGTTGGATTATTTCTAATAACTTTTAGCAGAATCTCTGGGGTTCTCTAAGTATACCATCATGTCATCGGCAAGAGTGATAATTGGCTTCCTCTTGCCTATTCTTATTCCTTTAATCTCTTTCTCAGCTCTTATTGCATAGCTAGCGTTTCTAATACAATATTAAATAATAACGGTGATAGTGGGCAACCTTGTTTCACTCCAGATCTTATTGGGAATGGTTGCAGTTTGTCTCCATTACATATGATGCTTACTGATGGTTTTAAATAGATGCTGCTGATTATTTTAAGGAAAAGTCCATTTATTCCTATATTCTCAAGTGTTTTTAATTAGGAATGGATGTTGGATTTTATCAAATGCTTTTTCTGCATCTATTGAGATGATCATATGGTTTTTGTTAATTTGGTTATTAACATGGCCAATTATATTGATAGTTTTCTAATATTGAACCAGCCCTGCATTCCTGGTTATAAATCCTACTTGATCATAGTGTATTATCTTGGAGATGATTTTCTGTAGTCTTTGCTAATATCTTATTTAAGATTTTAGCATCAATAATTCATTAGGGAGATTGGTCTATAATTTTCTTTCTCTGTTTTCAGCCTACCTGGTTTAGGTATCAGTACCATGTCTGTGTCATAGAAGGAATTTGGTAGGACTCCTTCATTCCCTATTTTATCAAATAATTTATATAGCATTGGGGCCAATTGTTCTTTAAATGTTTGGTAAAATTCACATGTAACCATCTGGTCCTGGGGATTTTTTCTTAGGGAGTTGTTTAATTGCCTGTTCTATTTCTTTTCTGAAATGGGACTATTCAAGCAATTTACTTCTTCCTCTGTTAGTCTGGAAGTCTGTATTTTTGGAGGTAGTCATCCATTCACTTTAGGTTATCAAATTTATTGGCATAAAGTTGAGCAAAATACTTCCTTATTATTTCTCTAATTTCCTCTTCATTGTGGAAAGTTCTCCCTTTTCATTTTTAAGACTACTAATTTCATTTTCCTCCCTCCTTTTTCTAATCAGATTTACCAAAGGCTTATCTATTTTATTGGCTTTTTCATAGAACCAACTCTTAGTTTTATTAATTAGTTCAATAGTTTTTACTTTCAATATTTTAATTTCTCCTTTTAATTTTAGAATTTCCAATTTAGTATTTGATTGGGGTTTTAAATTTGGTCTTTTTTTAGTTTTTTTAGTTGCAAGCCCAATTCATTAATCTTTTCTTTCTCTGTTTTATTCAAGTAAGCCTCTAAGGATATAAAATTCCCTCTTATTATCTGGTGACTGTTTCAAAGGCATTTTTTTAGCGAACTGACAGTTCACTGAAAACTTGATTTGCCCAGAGTTAATATAAACAAGAAATGTCAGAGATGAGACTTAACCAGGATTTCCTAATTTCAAGACATGCCCTTTATTTATTGTACCCTTTTGTCTCTATATCATTGAGCTAAATTTTTTTTTAATCACTCCATATCAGTAATATATACCTGTGTGTATATGGTACATATATGGATGTATATGGGTATGTATATGGTACACAGATACCCATACACACACACACACACACACACACTCACACACACACATGGTACAGTAGAAAGAATTTTAACTATTGAGCCAAACAGAAATGGATTCAAGCCCTAATAGCTACAAAATGTCTATGTGATCAAAAAGTGTTGGTCTGCATTGATAGAGGAAGTTTCCTTACCAATTCATTCCTTATGCCAGTAAAATCAGTACCTTGCAAATTATGCACATGTACTACTATATTGATAATTATATCTTTTATTAATTCTACATAAAATAGAAATCAAAATGAGGCAAATACAAAATAAAATATTGATATAACATTCTTTTTTTGTGAACTTTATATTTATTGAACTTATATGAAATAATATTTTATTTATTATTAATATTCTTTATAGTCCTTTATTTGAAAACTATTTGGTTATGTAACACTTAGTCATTGAAGGAATGACTCTTATCACTTATTTCTCTTTGTTTTATATATATACTTATCAATGATATTTGATATGAAGATTCCCTCTTCCCCCCTTTATTTGACTATTTCCCTTCATATACGAGTTGCATTGATTTGATCTATTCAAGAGCTTTTCAATTTCATGGATTCAAGATAACTTATTTTATCTTTTGTGACAGATTTTATCCTTTGATTAAGAATTCTTCCACTCGAGGGAGTTTGGGGAAGGGAGAGAAAAAATTTGGAATACAAGGTTTTGCAAGGATGAGTGTTGAAAATTATCCATACATATGTTTTTGAAAATAAAAAGCTTTAATAATTTTTTTAAAAAAAAGGTGGGATTTGAGTTGAGTCTTGCAGGAAGCCAAGAGAGTTACAGTGAAGAGGAGGAAGATGCTAGACAAGAGTATCAGACATTGAAAAAGGCACAGAAGAGATAATCAGCTATGAATACCAGTAGACTTGGGATGGAATGACCTCTGGATCCAGAGAGAGAGAGATATAGAGACTGAATGTGGATCAAAATATAGTATTTTGTTTATAATGGTTTTTCCCCTTTTCATCTGATTTTTCTTTCATAATATGACAAATATGGAAATATACTTAGAAGGATTATACATAAAAAAAGAATTTTTCTCCTCTATCTGATAATGAATTGTAGATGGTATCAAATTTGTTTTTGTTCTAATTTTTTGTATTATGTAATCTTTAATAATTATGCCTTACATCCATTTTGAGTTTCTTTTTTGTGATATAACATAGGAAGAATAAATAGCTATGAACTTCCTACTGTGTGCCATGCACTAGGCTAAGTGCTTTTTATATAAATATTATCTCATTTCATCCTTACAACAACCCTGGGAGATAGGTGCTATTATTATCTGCATTTTACAGTTGAGGAAACTAAAGCAAGTAGAGGTTAAGTGATTTTGTCACTTAAGTCTAGTGTTTACCAATTACTTTTCAATTCTTTTTAAAAATTATTTTTATCATTTAATAAAGCACTCATTTTCTGTCCCCACCTTCTTCATCATTAAAAAAAAAGAAAAGAAAAAGAAAACTCCTAACAATTGTAAAGTCAAGCAAAATAAATTCCCCTCTTGTCCATGTTCAAAAATAAAATGTTGTATTCTGACTCTGGGTTCATCAAGTCTAACATTCTTTATTATTGTTGGTCATTGCATTTAATAAATTTTGAAAGCTTTTGTAAATTGTTTTTCTTTATAGTGATATTATTGTGTATAAATTGTTCTTCTAGTTTATTCATTTCATTTTGCTCTAGTCCATAAAAGCTTTCTCAGGTTTTGTAGAGGAACACAGATATTGGGGGATTCTGAGAAAAGTATACTTGCAGCAAAGATACTTACAGCAGGGTGTTAACTCAGTGTGATTGATGAGATGATGATTCTCTAGTTTACATTTACTTAGTACTTAGTATGATGATGTAATGGTTTATCTAGTTCATACATACTTAGTGTGCTGTAGTGATGTAATCATACTGAGGTATTTAAGGGCTGAGAGAACCTAAAATAGACACATTCTATCTTTGACCATCCCCCCTGGTGGTTCTCCTGCCTATTTTACTCCTCCACTAAGACCAAGGCTGGTCCCGAGATCCTCCAGAGAGCTAGCCTAGATATCATTACAGATATCTTCTGAAATCATCCCTTTCCTTATTTCTTATAGCACAATAGTGATAGTTTACATTTATATGCCATGGTTTAAGACATTCTCTAATTGAGGGGCACTAACTTACTCTCCAGATCTTAGTCACTACAGAGAAAGCCCTTATACATAGTTTTATGCATTATGTTTTTTTTTTTTTTCCTTTTTCTTGATATCTTTGGGGTAAAAGCCTAATAATTATTTTGTTGTGTCAGAGAGTATGCACAGTTTAGCTGTTTGGAGGACATAGTTTCAAATTTTTTTTTCTGGAATGTCTAGAGCAATTCACAGCTCACCAACAGTTCATTAACATGTCTTTTTCCTTCAACCCTTTCAACATTTATTATTTTCTTGTTTTTGTTAAGTTTGTCAGTCTCATAGGAATGAGGTAGAACTTCAGAGTTCCTTTGATTTTCGTTTTTCTAGTTGTTGACCATTTAAACATTTTTTCATCAGCTATTGATAATTTAGATTGCTTGCTTTTGCAATATTAAAGCAATATTAAAAATTATTCCTGAAATAATTTACCTTCTCAGGTTTAGCAAATACTGTTCTCTTGAGATCAATTGTTTCTAATTCTTCCACATCAAATTTGTACCACTTATCTACTATTCTATTTTTTAAACTATCAAATAATTTTTAATAATTTACTAAAATAAAATTATATAAGTGAGAATATAATTTTTATATAGTACAATAAAATATAGTATAATTCAAGGTCTAAAAGTGCTGTGCTCCTTTCATTCCTACTTTTATAGACTATTATACTATAATCTGTATTTTTATAATCACTAAAATTTTATTTTGTGTATTCTATTATATAATTATACATAATTTGTATTCAGAAAATGTTATATTCTTTCATTCCTACTTCTTTCCCATTATTATTTTCCTTAAGATTTTAAGTCTTTTATTTTTCCAAATGACAAAATAGATAATAAATAAATAAATGCTTGTTAAATTGAGTTGAATGTAACCTAAGATTTTGTTCTCAATTCTCTTCTCTTCTCTATTCATTTCATGCTCTCTTTCTCTTGGTAATATCATCTGATTCTATGACTACAACTACCTTCCTTACCCAGATGACTTTATATTTTCCTGATTGGACCTCTTTCTCAAAGTACAGACACAAATTTTAAACTTGTTATTAAAAGTCTTAACCTGAATATCTTCAGCACCTTAAACTCAGATCCTCCAGAAGGACTTCTCTCAAAATAGAAAGCATTTATTAAGAATCTAGCATGTGCCAGCATTAATACAGAGTCCTACAAAGGAACAATATTGGTATCAACAAAATGTATGTAGAATACAAAATAACGTCAGGAGGGTGTCATTTGCAACTAATAGGCAGGAGGGCTTTGTAGTCGTTAAAAGACTTATGTAGAAAGTAGACTTCATAGGAGCTTTGAATAAAGCTATTAAGAGGTGAATATGCATTGGGTAAACACATTTCATATATGAGGGATAATCTTTCTAAAATTGTTGAGATGGGGGAAAGAATGTTATATGTGAAAAACAAAAAGGCTAGCTTTGTATCATTCATAACAATTTTTGAAAGAAAGGTATGTACCTATTTCTATTAATTTCATCACCCAATCATTTATGCTTACTACTTTGATATTATCATTGACTCTTCCTTTTCCCTCATCTAATTAGATATCCAAATTATGATTTAATCATTACTTTACTATTACAGTAGTATACTTATTTCCCAAGCATTTTTGTCTCATTCAGGTTCATCTTTTATACTTGTGTCAGATAAAATTTTTGTGTATAGATATCATGTCATCCATTTGTTCAAAAATAAATAATTTGTGACTGTTGCCTATTAAATTCAGACTCTGTCACCTGGCATTTAAGATTCTTTACAATCTAGCATCTACCTAACTTTCCAATCTTATCTTATACTGCTGTATTGCTACAGAGTAATCATTTAATCAGAGATTTAGAGTTGTAGGGAGCCTTAAGGGTCATATAGTAAAACCTCTTATTTTAGAAAAGAGGAAGATATTAAGATCTAGAGTAATATACCAGGGTCACTGAAATGGTATGTGACAGAGCCTAGATTTGAAGAAGGGCATCTGACTTTAAATATATTTTGCTTTCTACTGTAGCATGTTGCTACTTGTCATTTATGAAGTATTATTCTGCTTTCTATGGCATTGCTCATTCTTTTGATGAACTATTTATTGATCCATCTCTACCTTGGAAGTGCCATATTCATGTGTAAAAGTCCAATTCCTTTATATTTTCTTTCAGTTTTATTGAAATGATATGTTTGTTTTTACATTACAAACTTTTATAGTTTGCTTCCAATTAGTAAAATAACTTTTAAAAATAGAAGTAATTAATGATATAAATGACTTTGTCTAAAATGTCTAGTGACTGATCCTTCCAAAGTTATAGATGTTCTTTGCTTCCTCCAATCTTACAACACATTTTGCATCTCTTTTATAGTCATATTATGTTCAAATCCCACACAAAGGGAGCCACTCCTGGAGCTGTTTTATCTTGTCAGCGTTACCATGGCTTTCCCTACCCCCAAATCAGTAAGGACTCTGTAGATAAGGGACCCTTCTTTCCCCAGAGCAAGTGCCCTGGAGATACTCTGTCCTACCAGTAACCTTTGGGATGACAGCACTCTCATTTTCCTCTATTAGCATGTCTTTCTTCTTTATTCCCATCATTTAATTGCTGACATAGATAATGCACATATAAGTTTGTTTTCTACTAGGACCCTCCTTAAGGCCTCCCTAATTCTCTAGACTCCACTCTTACTCTCCCTCTCCTTCTTGGCCTCTGACTTTTAAATGGCATCTTCACTCATAGCTGGCAGCTAATCATCTTGATTAGCCGGTGTGTCCTTTTATGAAATTAAGGATGACTTGTGGTTATGATAAGCCTTTGTGAGTTTTTCACTTTCTGAACCACACTCTTAGAATCTGGTGCTTCATCACTAACAATTTTGGCACTTTTGCTGTATAAATAAAGCCAGAAAAAAAAAAAAGGAGAAGAAGATGAGTAACTAGTTAGAAGGTGCCACAGATTTTCCTTGGAGCAGCAAATAAAGGAATTGGTAGAGTATAATTTATTGTGAAATTTTACTTTTGAGGACTTAAGGAAACTAAAAATTGTAAGAATAAATCAGACTAGGCTGCAAACTCACATCTTCTAACCCTATATTCAATGTTCTTTCCATTATACTGTTGTCATCTTTATTAACCAACAATCAATCACTTAATAGTTTTGGCACTACATGACAATAGCTACTTGTTTCTTGGTGAACATACATTTCAATAAAGATTTAATCTTTTTTACATGAAAAAAGGTTTTAATGTAAATAAAAGTAAATGCTGAATTACTGCATATTGAGTTTGAAGTTGTTTAGCAAGTATGAATTAGCAGTTGTCTCTCTAAATTCCATTTATTTATTTAATCTGAATGATTTTTTTTTTGTTTTGATTAAGGCTTCCAGGACATTTCACAGTCTCTATTTATTACAGATGTTCATAAGACTAACAAGACCAGAATATGTTTCTCTTGTTTTTTAGTGTTATTTAGTGTTCTAGTCTTAACATTTTCCAGCTCAGTATAACATACATTAAGCAACAAAACCTTCTGTGTTTTTATTCATTTAACAAATATTTAGCACCTACTGCGTACTTTTTCACTTTCATATAAATGATTGAATATGTAAAGTTTAATCATGTAGAACTGTAAATCTTTCACTTATCTTTTGTCTACTTGCTATTTTCTTGGGTTTAAATGCTGCCAGTGAAAAACGATATAGGTGAGTCATAAAATCTTAACTTCAAACTGAATTGAACAAGATGACATTTAATCATAGGAATGGATATAAATTCTTAATCCTGAGTTCAAAAAGTCAATTTCAGAATTACAAGGTGAGAAAAATGTGATTGACTACTCAATATTTTGCCTGGAAAAAAAATCCAGGGCTTACTGTAGACTCAAAATTCATTATATAAACGGTGTGCGAGCTACTCCAATGTCAGTAAGTTGCTTTAAGACTATAGTTAGGCCCAGGAAGTAATAGGTTTTCTGTACTCTCCTTCACCATACCAGGAGTATTTTGTTTAGTTCTGGGAACCACATTTTAGGAAATGTGTTGTTGCATATGAATTACACTTGTTACACTTGAGTGCCCAGGATAGTAAAAGAGTCTTGAAGTGCTGCCTCAGGAGCCAGCACTTCTTGAAACTGTATGGCCATTGGGTGAATATATCATAATGGTGCTTCCTGTGGGATATGTATTTGACTATACAGGTACCAAGCTCCCTAAAATTCTATGATTTTGTGTAAAGGAATTAGGGATGGTTAGTGCCCTTCCTCTCCAAAAGAGAAAATTTAGTTGGAACATAACTGTCTTTAAATTTTTGAAAGGCTATGATCTAAAAGGGAGTTTAGATTTGTTCTTTTTGGCAGGATTAGGAGCAATAGGTAGACATTGCAAAGAGATTTATAACCATTCAAGAAAAGTTACTTTGGAAAGTAGTGGATTCTTCCCCACCGGAGGTCTTCAAGAAAGAGTACTATTATTACTTGTCAAGTGTAATATAGAGGAAAATATTATTCACAGATGTTGAAGATAGTTCTCAAAGTCCCTTCCATCTCTGTGATTCTAAAATTCTGTTATTTTAGAAGGTATCTTTAAATGTAGTCATTAAAGTAGCCTTACAAATAGTTGTAATTGATCTCTAGAAAATTATACAACTTCTGTAACATCTATTAAAAAGAGTGAAGTTGCCGAAAAAATAAATTGACCTATTAAAATTTTGCAATAAGAGCAAAAATGCATTATGAAATTAGGAGAAAAGGAAAGTGAAACTTTTTTTGTCTTGATTTAGAGAGAAGTTGGATTTGTATTATTAAATTGAAATTGAATTGTTAAAGCATAAATAGCATTACAAGAAAATAGCTTCTAATGTCTCTGCTAAGCCTATATTTCTTCATCAAAATGCATCTTATATTAGTATAATGAATACTGAGATGCCTTATTTTTTTTAGTTTCTATTCCATGTTATATGCCATTGTATATGATCAGAGCACATCATTTAATAGAAATCTATATTTTATAGAAATCTAATTTAAACTCAGTTTCCTCTGATAATTTTTCTTTTGAACTTATTTTATCATCTTTTTAACAAGCTAACAAAATCTTATCATCAGATTTTATAATATTTTGAATTATAAAACATTTTCACTAAAGATTGAGTGATTTTAATGAATATAAGAAATTTTCTGGGGAGGGGAAAGGAAGGGAATAAGCATTTATTAAAGGCCTGTTGTGTATACCAGAACACTGTGTAAAACACTTCACAAATATCACCTCATTTCATCCAATAAATAAAGTATTAGAATTCTGATATGTGTTGTGCTAGACTAAAGATCAGCATTTTTGCTGTTTTCCTCTTGGTAATAATATGTATCTACTTCTTTCATAGTTTCAAATGAGATTAATTTGAGCTTGTGGTATAAAATTATTTTCATTAATTATAACATTTGTTGTTTTACTCCTTAATCTGTGTTTTAATTTGTGCTTAATTTTATGCTTTGTAATTTCAAAAGTATTCATGACAAAAGTATTCATCACTTTGAAGAAGAGGATTGCTCCTTTGAAAAGAACTATTTATTTGGCTATGTCCGTTAATTAGTCTATATTGTCAACAAGCAATGAGATCCAAGATAAAGCAGATGAAAATATGTAAATTTGCTCTGACAGTTATCCATCTATAATAATTTTCTTATTACTTATTAGTTCAAAATACAGGATATATATATAATTCTTATGAACACATCTAAGAAATGGAACATTTCCAGAGAAGACCACAATCTTACACATGTAGCTACTTAACTATGTTGCTGCATGAGAATGAGCTATCACCATTATTCATAAACTATTGAATGGAGCAGGTCCTCACAAAATGCTTCAGATAATAATAAGTGAACAATTTTAACTATAATAAACAAGGGAAATACTGTGATACTGTGTAATACATTATTTGAAGAGAGGACCCTTAGTGAAGGACAGGTTAGACCATTTATCTCTGAGAATCTTTGCATATAAATTATTAGAGGGAAGAAGCATTTTTTTTTTAACCTTTTTTATATAGTCTTACCATAAGACCAGGTCTTCAAGCACAATGGAGCGTTTCTTCCACCCTTTGACTTATATCTTTCCCAGAAAAAATGTAACATTGCTAAAGAATGAACAAAAAAGCTAGTTCCTTGAACTTCTCAGAAAACAACAATATTAGTTTTCCCATAGAGCATCCAGATGGACAGTGCTAGTACCAAAAAACTGGATTCTTTATTTCTTGCCTGTTTTAACCTTGATCTTCAAGTGGGAACTTCAGCTCAGAGAACCTCATAAGAATTATGTGTGTATGTGTTTGGAAGCTGGGGAGAATATGAAACATAGAAAAGGATTAAAATGGAAAAGAAAACAGGGGGAAAAGATTCTCATTTGTATTTTCTTCTTTATTCTTTCCCAAGACAGTAGTAATCTTTTTACTTCACCACTTGAACATTCTAACAAGACTGTTGGTTTTCTGACTTCTGAAAAAGATGCGTACATTTTTCTCAGTTTTTCAACAGGATTAAACTTGGCCATTATTCAGCATTTAATTTCATTCTTTTATTCTTTCTCTTTATACAGGTGTCCCAAAAGACCGACACTTTTGGAACATCTTGTACTTACTGTTCTCATTGTTTTTCCTCTTTTCATTTTATTATTGTACATTAGTTTGAATAAGTACACAATATCATAGATCCAGAGCTAGAAGGGAACTCAATTGACCATATAGCCCAACCCTCTCATTTTACCAAAAAGGAAACTGAGGTCCATGGAAACTAATTAACTTGCTCTTGATCATAATAGGTATTAGAGGCAGGATTGAAGCTCAGTTTTGCTGACTCCAAAGCCAGTACTCTTTCTATTGTATCATGTCATTCCATGGTTCATTAGATTCTACATAATTATCCTTTCTTAGAATATAGTAACATTCAGTTATTTTAATATACCCTAATTTGTTTAGATAATCCACAATAGACATATAATTTATTTCCAGTTCTTTACTACCTAAAAAGGAAAAGCCTATTTTAATATGTATAGTTTCTTTCTTTTCAATCAACAAATATAGTCTTTGAATTCTTTAGTTATGTACTTAAGAATAGAATTCTTAATTATTCTGTCAACTTCCCAGTGACATATAGTAAATAAAGCTCATGTAAATTTATGGAATTCTTTAGCATATGCAAAGTCATGTAAATTGTACTGCTATTAATTATCGAGAAACAAGAAGGAAACTTTTTTTATAAAAATATTACATCTATATTTAGTCTTACTTTGTATTCTGTTTTCATATGTCCCTTGGTTTGAATTTTCTGTCATTTACTACTCAGTTCACTGTTTGCATATACTTATAAACAATTTATAAATTATTAATCACCATAAGAATAAATTGTCACTTTTTGAAGTTTTATATATTCCAGAATTCTGCATTTTTTGTGTGTAATGTGAACTTTATCTTTACTTTTAAAAAGTTTTAGTTCTATTAAAATCTAAGAGGATTTGCATTAATAATAAGATAACCCACAGAGTTTTTAAAAGTATACACAGATGTTTGATAATGTAGTAAATCTGTTTCTATAAAGGCCTATGATCACATTGGGAAAATTGCTATTGCATGTCTTGGCAGTTCGTTAAGAACTGAAAACTTTTAAACCAACTGGTGTTTTGATAGATTAAGTTCAAGGTCACCTTTTGTTTAAATGATGTTTTGTTTTCAGTAATTAGACCATACTAGGTGAATTAAGTATATAATTAAAAACAGAAGGTTTGGCTAATTCAGAGTAAATGAGTACAAAATACAAGGTCATTATCCAATTCTAGTGAGACTCCAGATGAATAGTGCACATGGAATTATTTATGAAATATTTTGCATGGTCAAGAGCTCCTTTAGGTTGCTGTCCATGGCTTTTAAATTAAACTATTCACAGACTTTTAAAAAATGTACTTATAATATAGAATTGTGATTCTATAGTCAATGTTGTATTTGACTAGAAAACCAAAAGTTTCTCATATAAGCTTATGTCTAGAATGATAAAGAAAGATTATATTCCTCATTTTTCAAACAAGACCAGTTAATAACTGAGTGCCTCACTGTCTCCATGTTATATCTTTGCTTAACTTAGTTCAAATTTCTAAATTCTAATTGGTAAGTCATAAGTTTCTTTCACTGTAAGTTTTATATATACCCTGGAGTTTAATAAGAAGAATTTCTTATTTATTTTGAATTTTGGAAGTTCTATTTGATATTTTTTCATTCCCATTATCCCAGTTATTCTTTTCTTAGCTCCCCAGATGAAAATCATTCCTTGCTGAATTGGTGGGTACCCAATATACTGAGCTATGTCCAACTGACATAGCTGCAGCAATCTTCTAAGACACAGATTTCTCTTGGGCTACACAAGTCTTCTGTATAAACTCTTCAATGGCTTAAATTCAGAATTTTGAATAATTTACCTTTGTTAACAACTGGGTTATTGTAATGTTGTAGTTTGGTTTTCTGGAGGTCTTAGAGCAGCCTTCTTCAGTAGAGTAATCACTGCAGGAATACCTAAGTGTTAAAGTCCAAAAGTCTTTATTTGTCTATTGTCTCCTTCACCTGGTGCTCAGCTAGCTTTCTCAGGGTTTCAGAGGGGACTTGGGTTCAGTGGAGAAAATGCAGGAGGACAGGCCAGCCACCACAAGGCTGATGAAGATGGAAATGAATCTCTCTCTCTCCTTGGCCTGGCCCTGAGAGCTCTTCCCCACCTCCAGTCCTTTTTTTACCTCTGCCCTCAATCTGGCTGAGGCTCCCAGTTTATATGCTCTATACTGAGTATAAACCAATCATGATATCACTAAGGAACCATTATTTGTTGTAAGATTAAATCAATCATACTGAACTAGAGAACTATTAATCACCATGCTAAACTAGATAATCATTGTCTTATCAATTCTACTGACTTAACACCTTGTAAGAATCCTTGTTTCAGAGTTCTGGCCCATAACAGGTTATCACCTTTTGTTCCAACTAGCTATGTAATTAATAGATTTTGCTTCTATGAAACCAAGGAAAGAGATGTGGTGGCCATGGTGGTGAAGAAGGAATTTCTTCTTGTCTGTAGAATGGGATCTGAGGTATTTTTTTTTTTAATCTTCATTTTTGTGGTCAAAATTTCTAAAGAGGAAATCTATATCTCTAACATTGAGTTCAAAGACAGAGATTTTCAAGTTGATAAAATCATTTGGGAGTCTCTGTGCTATAAACCTTTCTTTGTTAGGTAACTTAAAATTGGACTGAAAATTTTCTTGGAGGAATAACATGTTGTTGGGCTTATTAAGCTGGGAAGATAGTGTAACATATTGACACTAGCTAATTTAGGTATTCAAAAAAATGTACTTTAATTTCTAGGCAAGTAATTAATCAAATAAGTGGTTTTGGACACATTACAGTCCCTGTAGGCTTCTGTAAAAACCTAATAAACTGTAAAAAGTTAATAATGATTCCCTTGACCCACTAACCCAGCTATATCTTATGAAAATAACAAAAGGATGAACCAGAAAATGTCACATTTTCAGCTCCTCAAACTAAGTTATTACATAAATAACTGTTATAAAAACAAATCTTCATAATTTAGGATGAACTAAATTCCCCCATAGTACACTAATTACCTGAGAAAAAGTTTTTAAAACTTCATAACCATGTAAAGTCTTTATTTTGATCTTTGTAGTACTTTCACAGAGCTAATATAATGCCTAAGTTACTTCCACAATTTATAAATTTATAGAGCTCAACAACTGCAGATTTTTAAATGTGATTTACAACTTAGAACTTTTTTATAGCTTGTTTTCATTCATTGTTTCATTTTTATTTTTAAGGTAAGAATACTATTAATAGAACTTTAAAATATATTATTTGTTCAAATGATAAATTCTCTGATCACCTTTTTGGTATCACAGAAATTCTTACTGTAGAAGACCACATCTAGACCAACTTAGATGACATTGAACTGAATAGAATGCTTACGAATAAACAGAAGCTAATGCCATATCATACTTTATTGCTGTTTTCCACCTTTTCTATGTCACTTTTCGTTTCCATTATTACTTCTCATTCTTTCTTTCATTCTCTTGGCTTCATCTTCTTTGGAAAACTTTACTTTTATTCTTGGTAGGATTATCCCTTATCAGAAGCATATCTTATAAGTAGTCATCAAGCCTTCCTCACCTCCCTCTATCATAGAGTATTATAATTTAGCCTTTCAGGAAGTCTATTGCTTTTTTTTTTTTTTTTTTTTTTTTTTTTTTTTTTTTTTTTTTTGGATAACTGATAGCTCAGAACTTGTAGTTCTGACTTCTAAGGTCTGGTGTTTCATCTATGTTAATTAAAATGTTCTATCACACTATGACATAATCAAAAATATTTGCTCCTTTTTTTGTGTTTTTACAATCAAATCCCTAGCAATTTAACCTTATCTTCAAACAATTTTCTGTCTTTCATGTACTAAATCACTTTTCTTGAAACTTTTCTCAACTCACCAATTACAAGGATTTTACTTTAAGTGAATCTATTTATTATTGAGCAAAATTATATCTTATTTCAGCTCTAGATTCTTTAATTCTTTCCCATTTATCTCATTCCTTCTGTTCATCACTCCCACTTTTATTTGTGCTTTTTATAATTAGATTTCAAAAATTCACCAATTTTTATTTGTACAAAATGCTTTGTATTTTTTAAAACAGAAGCATTATTGAAATTTAATAAGTAAATGATCAATCAAGTAATTTCACTAAATTCATGATTTAGTAATAGAACTTTGAATAGAACTAGAGTTTTTTGTTGTCCAGTTTTTTGTTTTAGTAAATAATTCACATTCTTTACTTTTATTAACATTTGTATTTTAGAAATCTTATTTCAAGCATACATATGAATTCCAACTTTTGTGTTATATTAAAACAAGCTAAAACAGTCTAGCTGAGCCCTTAATTTTGCTTGAGTATTAAAAATAGTCCGTATGTGAATACTGTTTACCAAGATTTTAGCAAAGCATGTAATGAAGTTTCTCTCTCTGTCCTTATGAACAAAATAGCATGTAGATATAAGATTCTGGAAGGTAGAAAGTGTTATAGATTTCATCTTTGTATACCAAATACCGTACATAGTTGGCCAGACTAACCCACTACCTGGAATTTTTTTCTTTCTGAATTCTACTTTTTTGAACCCCTATTTCTCTTCAAAGCCTTACCCATATGCTAGTTCCTTCACAAATCCTTTTCTAGTCAATTTGCAGTATTTACTTGTGTTTGTGTTATATCCCCCAGGAGCATGTAAGGTTTTTGAGGATGGGGAAGGGTGTTGTAAGATGGGGGAGGGGTTAATCATTCCATCCCCAATACTTGTAAAGTATTTGGTATATAGTACTCAATAAGTGCTTATTGACTGATTGATTGTTTTTTTTTTTTTTTAATAGCCTTTTATTTACAGGTTATATGTATGGGTAACTTTACAGTATTGACAATTGCCAAACCTATTGTTCCAATTTTTCCCCTCCTTCCCCCCACTCCCTCCCCCAGATGGCAGGATGACCAGTAGATGTTAAATATATTAAAATATAAATTAGATACACAATAAGTATACATGACCAAACTGTTATTTTGCTGTACAAAAAAAATCGGACTCTGAAATATTGTACAATTAGCCTGTAAAGGAAATAAAAAATGCAGGTGGGCAAAAATATAGAGATTGGGAATTCAATGTAATGGTTGACTGATTGATTGTTAAATTGAATTGCAAATGGTTGTGGCCTAGACAATAATATAGTGACTTGAATTTGGAATTAGTTGAACAAATATATCATTTATTAATGGATCATTATCAACTTGGAAGTGCTTTAGTGAAGTGCCCCAGAGGTCTATCCTGTTTTCTGTGCTGATTAACATTTTTACCCATGATATGGATAAAGGCAAAAATGATTTATAAAATTTGCAGTTGGTGGAAACTTAGGAGGCATAGCTAGCATGCTACATAACAGACAGAGAATGTAAAAAATCTAGCCAGCCTGAAATGTTGGGACAAATCTAAAAAGATGAAATTTCATAAGGATGAATCTAAAGTCTTACAGCACTTAATATAAGTATGTTGAATTAAACATATGATAAAGGAAGCTACACTAGACATCATTTTATCTGAAAACAATCTGGGGACTTCAGTGGACTAAGCTCAATGAGTGACAAGTATGATATAGCAGACCAAAATAGTTAACAATCTCTAGTCCATGTTACAAGAACTCCTTGTAAAAAAGGTGGTGCTAGTCTCATTGAATAATGTCCTGCTTTGAAGATATCTGGCATATTATGTTTAGAAAAGCCAAATTATCCGGAGGAGGATGACAAGTGAAGAGCACTGAAACCACATCATAGTTCTGTAAATTGACTGAAGAAATGAAGAGTAACTACTTGAACTTTTAGGGAAACTTCTAACCAAGTTTGCCAACATACAAATTTATTGAACATGATGTCTATTATTTAAGAATATTGAGAATTCTCAAAAACATTTCTGGGACTAGAGGAGGGAGAGGGAAAGAGCCAGAGCCAGAGAGGAACAGAGAGACAGACAGACAGACACAGAAAGAAACAGACACAAAGACAGAGAGTTATAACAGAAATGGTTATCTCTCTGTGATTACTTTAAGAATAAGAACATTCATATTTATTCTTCATTGGTAGGGAACTTTTCTATTAGGAGAAATTGACAAATTGATGTTAATTCAATGTTACATACAAGTAAAAAGTTTGGTTTTAATTGAGTAGTTGTTTACAGTAATAACTTAAAAACAATAAATATTCTAGGTAATAACATTTATTCTTTAACATATGTTATACTCTGAATAAAAAAATTATTATGGCCACCCACCCTTCCTTGCCATAAGGACTGGGAGAATTGAGTCAGGAAAAACCTTGGAGCTCCAATCACCTTTACATACCATTGTGTCATAAAATCCTGGTGATCCTTGCTAGGATAATTTCCCTTCCATTTGAGTATTGCCCCTCGCCTTGCTGTCTCCTGCCCTTGACCTTCTTATCTTAACCCTTATCCTATCAGGATTAAATTATGATCATTTCCTGGAATTATGATGTGTTTGCCCACCCAATATCCTCCCTTCCCTCCCCCCCCCAGCCCATCTGCCTTTGTTTCCCCTAAAGATTGTATACTCAGGTTATATATTCTTTTTGCAAACCCTAGTTAGCTAAAACCCTATATAAGTTCCTTGCCTCAGTTCCTTGGGGCCAGAATAATTTGGACATGAGTCCCATCTGGTTGACTAGCCTAAACTTAACACATTAAAAGATTAAAAACCAATCTCTGTCTTGCCTCAGTTTCTCTGCCATTATACATAAACCTGTAACTGCTAAATATTTATCACCACATCCCAACCTCCCAAAAAGAAATGAGATCACAAACTTCATTGGTACAATAAACATATAATAAAAATGATTTATGAACAGCTATACATAATACACTTCAATTTTATTGCATGACATTTTTTTTTGAGGAATAGGAAGGGAAGTCTTAAAATCTTCAAAAAAAAAAAAAAGCATACTATAGGAAAAAGGAAAAATACACCAATAGAGATAAAGGAGGCAAAAGCAAAATGCAGAACTGGTTCCTGCAGGAAAAAACAGAGAGATATAGAAAGAGGAGAAGAAAATGATGAGTATGCTGAAGGAGACAGATAGAAAATGGCCAGAATTCTTTGTCTTTCCTAATCCTGATCACCATTGCCCCTTCCACTGATGCCTACTAACCAGAATTCTCTTCCTATTTCAACTTTGGATTCAGAATAGGTAGAATCACAGATTCACACAATCTTTAAGGCTGAGAGAAATCTTATTCAAGTCCTTTAGTGTATAAATGAGAAAACTGAGTTTGAGTGACATGCCCCTGTTCACACAGATGGTTCCTTTCTAACTAGTGACAGAATCTAACTAGATTCTAACTAATGACAGAATGTTTTTCCATGGTATATAGAGGTTTTGTTTCCATATAAAATGATCTCTTAATGTCAGTACGAAAAAATAATTTTACTTATGTTTTAAGAGTGGTATAAAAATTGTCTAGAACTTTTTTCAGTACTAGAAAAGACTAATTATTTTATAGGTATGGATAGTATCTTTTACTATTGCAGCTTATAGTCTTAGAAGACAATCATGAATTGCTGTGACTTAAAGAAAATCCTCATTATCTGTTTATGAGCTATATTTATCAGTAATTTTATGGCTTTTCTTTTTTGAAGGCTTTTGTTTAATTCAGTATAATATTGTGTGGGGAACTGGGATAAGTCCCCTTGAACTTAACAGATCCTTGGATGAAATAACATTTCTCGCCAGCTGATACTGAAATAGCCACTTTAACTTCACTTTTATAGTTCAACAGTCATTTTTGAGTGTCTGCTAGGCACTGTGGGAGGCTGAACTAGGAATAAAACACAAATTTTTTTTTGTTAGCTTTCTCCATAATTTTATTTTATTAAAGCTTTTTATTTACAAAACATATGCATGGGTAAATTTTCAACATTGTCCCTTGCAAAACCTATTCCAAATTTTCTCCTCCTTCCCCCCACTCCCACCCTTAGCTAGCAGGTAGTCCAATACTGTTAAAATATATGTTAAATCCAATATATTTATACATATTTATACAGTTGTCTTGCTGCACAAGAAAAATCAGATCAAGAAGCAAGAAAAAATACTGAGAAAGAAAACAAAATGCAAGCTAAGAACAACAGAGAGAGTGAGAATGCTATGTTGTGGTCCACACTCAGTTCCCACAGTTCTCTCTCTGGGTATAGATGATTCTCTTCATCACTGAACAAGTGGAACTGGTTTGAATCATCTCATTGTTGAAGAGAGGCATGTCTATCAGAATTGATCATTGTATAGTCTTGTTGTTGCCTTGTATAATGATCTCCTGGTTCTGCTTATTTCACTCAGCATCAGTTCATGTAAGTCTCTCCAG
The DNA here is from genome assembly GCF_902635505.1 of Sarcophilus harrisii. Taxonomy (NCBI): domain Eukaryota; kingdom Metazoa; phylum Chordata; class Mammalia; order Dasyuromorphia; family Dasyuridae; genus Sarcophilus; species Sarcophilus harrisii. The sequence goes on along the minus strand of NC_045426.1, from coordinate 579,690,060 downwards.
GCCTCTGTGAAATCATCCTGCTGGTCATTTCTTATAGAACAATAATATTCCATAGATTTCATATACCATAATTTATTCAGCCATTCTTCAATTGATGGGCATCCACTCAGTTTCCAGTTTCTGGCCACTACAAAGAGTGCTGCCACAAACATTCTTGCACATATAGGTCTCTTTCCCTTCTTTAAAATCTCTTTGGGATATAAGCCAGTAGAAACACTGTTGGGTCAAAGGGTATGCACAGTTTGATAACTTTTTGAGCATAGTTCGAAATTGCTCTCTAGAATGATTGTATTCATTGACAGTTCCACCAATAATGTATCAGTATCCCAGTTTTCCCACATCCTCTTGCAACATTCATCATTATCTTTCTTGTCATCTTAGCCAATCTGACAGGTTTGTAGTGGTATCTCAGAGTTGTTTTCATTTGCATTTCTCTGATCAATAGTGATTTGGAGCACCTTTTCATATGGCTACAAATAGTTTGAATTTCTTCATCTGAAAATTATCTGTTCATATCCTTTGACCATTTATCAATTAGAGAATGGCTAGAATTATTATAAATTTGAGTCAATTCTCTATATTTTAGAAATGAGGCTTTTATCAGGTCCTTTGGATGTAACAATGTTTTCCCAGTTTATTGTTCCCTTCTAATCTTGTCTTCATTAGTTTTATTTGTACAAAAACTTTTAACGTAATATAATCAGAATTATCTATTTTATGATCAATAATGATCTCTAGTTCTTTTCTGGTCAGAAATTCCTTCCTCCTCCACAGATCTGAAAGGTAATTTATCCTATATTCTTCTAATTTGTGTATAATCTCATTCTTTATGTCTAGATCATGAACCTATGTTGACCTTATCTTAGTGTACTATGTTAGGTGTGGGTCTGTGCCTACTTTCTGCAATACTAGTTTCCAATTTTTCCAGCAGTTTTTGTCAAATAGTGAATTCTTATCCCAAAAGCTGGGGCCTTTGGGTTTGTCAGATACTAGATTGTTATAGTCATTAGCTATTTTGTTCTCTGAACCTAACCTATTCCAATGATCAACTTTTTTATTTTTTAGACAGACCAAATGATTTTGATGACCACTGCTTTATAATATAGTTTTAGATCTGGTACAGCTAGGCCAAATTCATTTGCTTTTTTCTTCATTAATTCCTTTGAAATTCTTGCCCTTTTGTTCTTCCAGATGAATTTTTTGGTTATTTTTTCTAGGTCAATAAAATAGTTTCTTGGGAGTTTGATTGGTATAGCACTAAATAAGTAGATTAGTTTAGGGAGTGTTGTCATCTTTATTCTATCCACAAGCACTTGATATTTTCCCAATTGCTTAGATCTGACTTTATTTGTGTGGAAAGTGTTTTGTAGTTTTGCTTTTATAGTTCCTGACTTTCCCTTGGCAGATAAAATTTTATATTATCAACAGTTATTGCGAATGGAATTTCTCTTTGTATTTCTTGTTGTTGGAGTTTGTTAGTGTAAGAATGCTGATGATTTATGTGGATTTATTTTGTTTCCTGCAACTTTGCTGAAGTTGTGGATTATTTCTAATAGCTTTTTAGTTTAATATTCTTTCTTTGAGTCAAATCTGATGAGAGTAAGATTCACACAATATTTGTCACCCTCTCTTCTTTCCCTCAATTATAATATGTTTTCTTTGCCTCTTCCTGAGATGTAATTTCCCTCAATCTACCTCCACTTTCCCCTCTTTTTTCTGTTACAATCCCCTTTCCACCTCTAGTTTCTTTTTTATGTTATAACAGTAAAATCAGATTATACTATTGGAATACATGGGAGCTGTTAGAATACACAGGAGTCACCTGACAGTGACTGCTGAAAATCCAACCCAGACCTGCAGAATGGATCTCCTCAGTGAGAGGATGATACAAGGAGACTGAGAGGCAGTTGCTATTCTCTGACCTTTCTGACTGAGACGCCAGTGCATTGTCTGACCTCTCTCCTCTTCCCTCTGCCTCCAATTTATTTCATTCTCAGTCCTCAACACCTGTGTCAGCAGAGGCTGCCTTGCAAATCCTTCAGATGTTATGATCCACAGCTGTAGAAGTTCTTAGAGAATTGACCTGACTTCTGGCTGAGATGGTGGAGAGGAGGCACACATCTGCTTAGGCTCCGTGTTTTCTCTCAGAATTTGATTCATGACAAGCCTCAGAATTAGTGCTTGACTGAAAAAAACCCCATAAGTAATTATCAAGAGAAGACATCCTTGATATTCGCCAGGAAAGGTCTGTTTTTGCTCAAGAAAGGGAATGATTTTAGATCAAGCACAGGCTGAAGGCAGGCAGCGGCAGTGAGAGCACAGCAGGCAGCTCACACTGAACAGATTGGAGTGGGGTGGGGTGTGATCTCAGCCGTCTCTGCTGGGAGAGCTTTACTACACTATTGGATACTTTGCCCTGGCAGCAAGCCAGTAGACAAGCAGAGAAGCTAAAACCACAGGGGGTGAAGAATACAACCCCGAACAGCTAAGGGTCTCTTGGGACCTGGCCACCCCTCCCCCACAGTTTCTCAGCACGCTCTCAGAGTCTCAGAATGCAGGCGCAGCACAGTCCTGCTAGTGCCCTCACGTAGAGGAAGCTCAGTAACACCACCCAGCTCAAAAAAAAAAAAAAAGCAGATTCCATTTGGTTTTTTTTTTTCTTAGCTAGTTTGTCTTCTTTGATTCTTCTCTGACAAAATGAGCAAAAAATTTAAATGGACCTTAACCATTGATAGCTTCTATATGGATGGAGAGCAGACTTTAAACTCTGAGGAGACTAAAAACAGATTGTCTCCAGGTGAATCCCCAAAGGAGGATATCATCTGGTCCTCAATCCAGATGACTCTCATAGAAGAAATTAAAAAGGCTCTCACAAGAGAGCTAGAAGAAAAATGGGAAAAGGAAAGGGAGGTTTGGCAAGAGAGTCTGAAGAAGTCATCCCACTCATTTAAAGACATAATGGATAAAGAATCAATCCTTGAAAAATAGAATTAGTGAACTGGAAACAGAAAATAGCTCTCTAAAAAATAAAATTGACGAAATGGAAAAAAATTCCATAGAACAAAACAACTCACTTAAAAACTCAATTGGTCATTTAGAAAAAGATATTAAAAAAGTGAGTGAAGAAAATACTTCAGTGAAAATCAGAATTGAACAAATGGAATTGATTGACTCAAGGAGACGCCAAGAATCAGTCAAACAAAACCAAAAAAAATGAAACAATGGAAAAAAATGTCAAATATCTTCTTGGGAAAACAACACACTTGGAAAATAGCTCTAGGAGAGACAGTCTGAAAATTATTGGACTCCCAGAAAACTATGATGAAAAAAAGAGCCTGGACACTATTTTCCAGGAAATTATCAAAGAGAACTGCCCAGAAGTCATAGGAACAGAGGGTAAAATAGACATTGAAAGAATACATCGAACACCTACTGAAAGGGATCCTAAAATCAAAACACCAAGAAATATAGTGGTCAAATGCCAAAACTATCAGACGAAGGAAAAAATACTGCAAGCGGCTAGAAAAAAACAGTTCAAATATAGATGAAGCCACAATAAAGATTACCCAGGATCTAGCAGCATCCACATCGAAGGATCAAAGGGCCTGGAATATGATATTCCAAAAGGCTAAGGAACTTGGTATGCAACCAAAAATAACTTACCCAGCCAGAATGAGTATCTTTTTCCAGGGAAGAAGATGGACATTCAACGAAATAAGCAAATTTCACCTATTTTTGATGAAAAAACCAGAACTTAACAAAAAGTTTGATCTAATATAGAACTCAAGAGAAACCTAAAAAGGTAAAAAGAAATCTTGGCAACTATATTCCTTCTATAAAGATATATAAAGAATACATGTATATCTTGTTTTAGAAACTAGAGGTGGAAAGGAAATTGTACTGGAAAAAGGATAAAGTGGCGGTACTACATCTCACAAAAAGGCAAAGGAAACCTATTATATCTAAGAGAAAGAATGGGAGGGGAATGAATATAGTGTGTATCTTACTGCCATCAGAATTGGCTTAAAGAGAAAAATTTTAGACATATTTGATTTATGGTGAAACTTCTCCCACTTCATTGAAAAGTGGGAAGGGAAAAGTGAAAAGGAAAGGAATAAGCTAAGCGGAAGGGAATACAGAAATTGTGAGGAAAAGGAGTAAGATAGGGGGAGGAACTCTAAGGCAGGGGAAGGGATACTAAAAAGGGGAGGGCTGTGAGAAGCAAGTGGTGCTCACAAATTTAATACTGTGGAGGGGGGTAAAGGGAAAGGAAGGGAGAAAAGCATAAACGGGTTAACAAGATGGCAAGTAATACAGAATTGGTAATTTTAACCATAAATGTGAATGGGGTAAACTCCCCCATAAAGAGGAAACAGTTAGCACAATGGATTAAAAGCCAAAATCCTACAATATGTTGTTTACAGGAAACACACCTGAAGCAGGGATACATACAGAGTAAATGTAAAAGGTTGGAGAAGAATCTACTATGCTTTAGGTGAAGTCAAAAAAGCAGAGGTAGCCATCCTCATCTCAGATGAAGCAAAAGTAAAAATTGATCTAATTAAGAGAGATAAGGAGGGACACTATATCTTGCTAAAGCATAGCATATGATAGCATATCATAGCATAGATAATGAAGCAATATCAATATTAAACATATATGCACCAAGTGGTGTAGCATCTAAATTCTTAAAAGAATTAAGTAAGAGAGCTGCAAGAAGAAATAGACAGCAAAACTATAATAGTAGGAGATCTCAACCTTGCACTCTCAGATTTAGATAAATCAAATCACAAAATAAATAAGAAAGAAGTCAAAGCGGTAAATAGAATACTAGAAAAGTTAGATATGATAGTTCTCTGGAGAAAACTAAATGGAGACAGAAAGGAGTACACTTTCTTCTCAGCAGTTCATGGAACCTATACAAAAATTTACCATATATTAGGACATAAAAACCTCAAATCAAATGCAGTAAGGCAGAAATAGTAAATGCATCCTTTTCAGATCATGATGCAATGAAAATTACATTCAACAAAAAGCCAGGGGAAAATAGACCAAAAAATAATTGGAAACCAAATAATCTCATACTAAATAATGATTGGGTGAAACAGGAAATCATAGACATAATTAATAACTTTACCCAAGAAAATAACAATAATGAGGTGTCATACCAAAATGTGTGAGATGCAGACAAAGCGGTCATAAGGGGAAATTTTATATCTCTACAGGTCTACTTGCATAAAATAGAGAAAGAGAAGGTCAGTGAATTGGGCTTGCAACTAAAAATGCTAGAAAAGGAACAAATTAAAAACCCCCAGTCAGACACTAAACTTGAAATTCTAAAAATAAAAGAAGAGATCAATAAAATTGAAAATAAAAAACTATTGAATTAATTAATAAAACTAAGAGTTGGTTCTATGAAAAAACCAACAAAATTGACAAACCCTTAGTAAATCTGATTTAAAAAAGGAAAGAGGAAAATCAAATTGTCAGTCTTAAAAATGAAAAAGGAGAACTCGCTACTAACAAAGAGGAAATTAGAGCAATAATTAGCAGTTACTTTACCCAAGTTTATGCCAATAAATTCAACAACTTAAATGAAATGGAAGAATACCTTCAGAAATATAGCTTGCCCAGATTAACAGAGGAAGAAGTAAATAGACTAAACAGTCCCAATTTAGAAAAAGAAATAGAACAAGCTATTAACCAACTCCTTAAGAAAAAATCCCCAGGACCAGATGGATTTACATGTGAATTCTACCAAACATTTAAAGAACAATTAACTCCAGTGCTATCTAAACTATTTGCTAAAATAAGGAATGAAGGAGTCCTACCAAATTCCTTTTATGACATAGACATGGTATTGATACCTAAACCAGGTAGATTGAAAACAGAGAAAGAAAATTCCCCTAGACCAATTCCCCTAATGAATATTGATGCAAAAATCTTAAATAAAATATTAGCAAAAAGATTACAGAAAATCATTCCCAGGATAATACACTATGACCAAGTAGGATTTATATCAGGAATGCAGGGCTGGTTCAATATTAGGAAAACTATCAGCATAATTGACTATATCGATAACCAAATTAACAAAAACCATATGATCATCTCAATAGATGCAGAAAAAGCATCTGATAAAATGCAATATCCATTCCTGATAAAAACACTTGAGAGGATAGGCATAAATGCACTTTTTCTTAAAGTAGCCAGGAGCATATATTTAAAACCATCAGTAAGTATCATATGCAACTGGAATCTTTCCCAGTAAGATCTGAGTGAAGCAAGATTGCCATCACCAGTATTATTCAATATTGTATTAGAAATGCTAGCCTTGGCAATAAGAGCTGAAAAAGAGATTAAAGGAATTAGAATAGGTAATGAGGAAACTATCACTCTTTGCAGATGATATGATGGTATACTTAGAGAACCCCAGAGATTCTACAAAAAGCTATTAAAAATAATTCATAACTTTAGCAAAGTTGCAGGATACAAAATAAATCCCCATAAATCCTCAGCATTTTTATATATCACCAACAAAATCCAATAGCAAGAGATACAAAGAAAAATTCTATTCAAAATAACTATCAATAGCATAAAATATTTGGGAATTTATCTACTAAAGGAAAGTCAGGAATTATATGAGCAAAATTACAAAAAACATTCCACACAAATAAAGTCACATTTAAATAATTGGAAAAATATTAAGTGCTCTTGGATAGGCCAAGCGAATATAGTAAAAATGACAATACTCCCTAAACTAATCTATTTATTTAGTGCTATACCAATAAGGCTCCCAAGAAAATATTTTAATGATCTAGAAAAAATAACAACAAAATTTATATGGAAGAACAAAAGGTCGAGAATCTCAAGGGAATTAATGAAAAAAAAAAAAAATCAAATGGCCTAGCTGTACCTGATCTAAAACTATATTATGCTGTACCTGATCTAAAACTATATTATAAAGCAGTGGTCACCAAAACCATTTGATATTGGCTAAGAAATAGATTCGTTGATCAGTGGAATAGGTTAGGTTCACAAGACAAAATAGTCAACTATAGCAATCTTGTGTTTGACAAACCCCAAGATCCTAACTTTTGGGATAAAAATTCATTGTTTGACAAAAACTGCCAGGAAAACTGGAAATTAGTATGGGAGAAATTAGGCATGGACCCACACTTAACACTGTATACCAAGATAAGATCAAAATGGGTCCATGATTTAGGCATAAAGAACGAGATTATAACTAAATTAGAGGAACATAGGATAGTCTCAGACTTGTGGAGGAGGAAGAAATTTGTGACCAAAGATGAACTAGAGATCATTATTGACCACAAAATAGAAAATTTTGATTTTATCAAATTAAAAAGCCTTTGTACAAACAAAACTAATGCAAACAAAATTAGAAGGGAAGCAACAAACTGGGAAAACATTTTCACAGTTAAAGGTTCTGATAAAGGCCTCATTTCCAAAATATATAGAGAACTGACTCTAATTTATAAGAAACCAAGCCATTCTCCAATTGACAAATGGTCAAAAGGATATGAACAGACAATTTTCAGATGATGAAATTGAAATTCTTACCACTCATATGAAAGAGTGTTCCAAATCATTATTAATCAGAGAAATGCAAATTAAGACAAGTCTGAGATACCACTACACACCTGTCAGATTGGCTAAGATGACAGGAAAAAATAATGATGAATGTTGGAGGGGATGCTCGAAAACTGGGACACTGATACATAGCTGGTGGAGTTGTGAAAAATAAGAGAGTTAGGAAATGAAGGGCTTTGAATGCTCTTTGAGCATTTTGTAAATACCCCTCAAGGCAATAGGGAGCCACTGGAGTATATCAACAAAGAATCTTCCCCCACTAAAGAGAACTCCCATTTATACAATCTTTGAATGTTTTCAAAATGCTTTCCTAATAATAATCCTATGATATAGGTAGCAAAGTATTATCTGGGGGCAGCTAGGTGGTGCAGTGGATAGAGCACCAGCCCTGAAATCAGAAGGACCTGAGTTCAAATCTGGTCTTAAGAGACTTAACACTTAATAGCTGTATGACCCTGGGCAAGTCATTTAACCCCAATTGCCTCAGGTGAAAAAAAGTATTTTTATCCCCATTTTGTAGATCAGGAACCTCAGGTTTAGCAAGGTTATGTGATTTAGCCAAGCAGCTAATAAGTATCAAGGTGAGGATCAGAGTCTTGTAATCTTCCAACTCCAAAATAAATCATATATCAGAAGCAAGGGATAGCTGTTAGCCTGGGTGCTCTGTTGATATCTATGTAAAGTCAAAATATCTATATGAGAATTTTCTATAACATTGTTTTCCAAAGAGGCTTCTTGGAAATGTTCATATAAGCCTTCAAAAGGCAAGTAAGAGAGGTAAAAGAAAAAACGAGAAAGGAAATGAGAGATATGCATAAGAGAGTCAACATTAAAGGGGAAAGGAAGGAAAAAAATTGTCTGAAGAAAACAATTTCTTAAAAAGTAGAATAAACCAAATGGAAAAATAGATACAAAAGCTACACATTTCACATTTGTGTGAAAATTACACATTAAAAACCAGAATAGAGCAAATAGAAGTTAATGACTTTATGAGACAATAAAAATCAGTCAAACAAACTAAAAAGAATGAAAAAAAAGAAGAAAATGAAATACCTCTTTGGCACAGCAGCCAACCTGGAAAATAGGTCCAGAAGAGACAGTTTAAAAATTATTGGCCTACTGAAGGTTATAACCAAAAAACAACCCTGGACAACATTCTCCAAGAAGTCATTTAGGAAAATTGCCCCAATATTTTAGAAACAGGGGGAAGTACTCATTGAAAGAATCCATTGATAACCTCTGGAAAGAGATCTTTCTCCCCCCTTCCTCCTTCCCCCCCCCCCCCCAAGGAAAAGCCCAAGGAACATTGTTGCTAAATTCCAAAACTATAATTTCAAGGAAAAAATACTACAAGCTGCCAGACAAAAACAATTCAGATATCAAGGAGTAACAGTCAAGATTACCCAGGATTACAATAAAGAATCTGAGGAACTCGGGATACCATATTCAAGAAGACAAAGAACCTAGGGTTTCTAGGATAAACTAAAATTAACTACCCAGTGAGAGTCAGGATCAGCTTTCAGAGGAGGTGATGGAGCTTCAATGAAGTAAGAGACTTTCTATCATTTCTATTGAAAAAACAGAACTAAACAGGAAATTTAATCTACAAGCACAGGACTCAAGAAAACCATAAAATAGTAAACAGAAATGTATATATTTAAAGATTAAACTGTTTATATTCCTAGATAGGAAAACAGTATCTGTAACTCTTGTGAACTATATCTGTCACTGGGGCAAACAGAGGAGGGTGGGATTGTGATGTAATGACATCAAAGAAAAAAAAACATTAAGGCGTCAACTGTAAAAAAAGAAAAGGGGAGGTATAATGGAACAACTACTACATGAAGAGATACAAAATATCAGTTTCATAACGGGAAAGAAAGGAGGGGGATAAACATTGTCTGAAGCTTAATCTCAAAAGTTTTGGCTTTAAGAGGGAATAGTTTAATCATTCAGTTGGGTATAGAAATTTATCTAACTATATAAAGAAGTAGGAAGAGAAAAAGGAAAAGAAAAGGGAAGGACAAGATAGAAGGGAGGGCAGAAACACTAGGGGAAAAGGTAAGAGAAAGGAGAAGGGTTGATAAGGTAATGGGTGGAGTGGGTTAAAAAAAAACCCACTAGTAATAGAAAGGAGGGGTGAAAGGAGATAATGCAGTGGGTGGAGTGGGTAAAAAACCATGACTAAGGACAGGGTAGAAAGAGAAAACAAAAGTATATACAGGGGGAAAATAGGATGGAGGGAAATACAGAGCCGGTAACCATAACTGTTAATGTAATGAATTCTCGCATAAAATAAGTCAATAGCCGAATGAATTAAAAAACAGAATTTTATGATATATTGTTTACAAGAAACACATTTGACACACAGAGACACACACAGAGTAAAGATAAAAAGACTGGAACAGAATTTATTATGTTTCAGCTGAAGTAATAATTATAACTTTTTATTGACAGAACCCATGCCAGGGTAATTTTTTACAGCATTATCCCTTGCACTCACTTCTGTTTTGATTTTCCCTTTCCCTCCCTCCACCCCCTCCCCCAGATGGCAAGCAGTCCTAAACATGTTGAATATGTCACAGTATATCCTAGATACAATATATGTGTGCAGAACCAAACAGTTCTCTTATTGCATAGGGAGAATTGGATTCAGAAGGTAAAAATAACCCGGGAAGAAAAACAAAAATGCAAGCAGTTCACATTCATTTCCCAGTGTTCTTTCTTTGGGTGTAGCTGCTTCTGTCCATCATTGATCAATTGAAACTGAGTTAGATCTTCTCTTTGTCAAAGAAATCCACTTCCATCAGAATGCATCCTCATACAGTATCGTTGTTGAAGTATATAATGATCTCTTGGTTCTGCTCATTTCACTTAGCATCAGTTCATGTAAGTCTCTCCAAGCCTCTCTGTATTCATCCTTCAGCTGAATAAAAAAGAAGAGGTAGCAAATCTGATCTCAAATAAAACAAAAGTAAAAACAGATCTTATTGAAAGAGATAAGGAAGGAAAGTAGTACTATGAATAATGAAGTAATAACAATACTAAATATGTATATATCAAGTGGTAGAGCAAGATTTTAAGCCAATTAGAGAAAGAAATAGATAGGAAAACTATTCTAGTGGGGGATCTCAACCTTCCCCTTGAAGAATCAGACATATCTAACTACAAAATAAACAAGAAAGAAACTAGGGAGGTTAATAGGATCCTAGAAAACCTAAATATCATAGACCTCTGGAGAAAATTGAGTAGGGACAGAAAGAAATACATCTTTTTCTTGGCAGAACATGGCACAAAATTGACCATGTATTAGGGCATAAAAATATCACAATCAAATTCAGAAAGGCAGAAATAGCAAATGCTTCTTTTTCAGACCACAATTCAATAAAAATATATTTAATAAAAGGCTAGGGAAAGATAGACTAAAAACCAATTGGAAAATAAATAATCTAATTCTAAAGAATGAGTGGGTCAAACAACAAATCACAGAAACAATCCACAATTTCATCCAAGAAAATGACAATAATGAGACAACATACCAAAACCTATGGGATGCAGCCAAAATGATTCTAAGGGGGAATTTTATATCTCTAAATAGCTACATGAATAAAATAAAGAGGACATCAATGTAAGGCATACAACTAAAAAAAGCTAGAAAAAGAACAAATTAAAACTCTCCAATTAATTATCAAATTAGAAATTCTGAAACTCAAAGGAGAGATTAATAAGATGGAAACTAAGAAAACTATTGAATTAATAAATAAAACTAAGAGTTGATTTTATCAAAAAACCCAACAAAATAGATAAACCTTTGGTTAATTTGATCAGATAAAGGAAAGAAAAAAAAACCCTAAATCACGAGCATAAAAAATAAAAAGTGTGAATTTACCACCAATAAAAAACAAATCAAAGCAAAAATTAAGAGCAATTTTGCCCAACTGCACGGCAGCAAGTCTGACAGTCTAACTGAAATGGATGGATATTTACAAAAATATAAATTTCCCAGTTTAACAGAAGAGGAAATTATTAAAATATTCAAATAGATGAAAATTTTAGAAAAAAAAATTGAACAAGTGATTAACTCTCCCCTCTCCCCCACCAAAAAAAAAATTTCCAGGGCCAGATGGATTTACAAGTGAATTTTACCAAACACTTAAAGGACAACTAATTCCAATACTAGGTAAACTATTTGGAAAAATAGGTAAAGTAGGATCACTGCCAAATTCTTTCTATGACATAAATATGGCACTGATACCTAAACCAGAAAGGGCCAAAACAGAGAAAGAAAATTACAGACCAATTTCCTAAATGAATATCAATGCAAAAATTTTAAATAAAATATTAGCAAAGATATTAAACCGACTTATCAAGAGGTTAATATACTATGACCAAATGGGATTATACCATGAATTCAGGGCTGGTTCAGTATCAGGAAATTTATTACCATAATCAACCATATCAATAACAAAACCAACAGAAATCATATGATCATCTCAATAGATACAAAAAAAGCTTTTGACAAAATACAGCACCCATTCCTATTAAAAACATGAGAGCATAGGGATAAAGAGAGTTTTCCTTAAAATAATAAGCAGTATCTATCTAAAACCTATAACAAGCATTATTTGTAATGCAGAGAAGCTGGATGCATTCTCAATAAGATCAGAAGTGAACAAGAATGTTCATTATCATAACTATTATTCAACATTGTACTAGAAATGTTGGCTTTAGCAAGAATAAAAGAAAAAGAAATTTAAAGGTATTAGAATGGGTATTGAGGAAATAAAACTATCATTCTTTGCAGATAATATGATGATATATTTAAAGTATCCTAGAAAATCATCCAAAAACCTATTGGTCACTTGTTTGTGACAGCTTTAGCAAAGTTGCAGGATATAAACCAAACTCATACAAATGATCAGCATTTCTATATATTATCGATAAAACCCATCAAGAAATAGAAAGAGCAATTCCATTTAAAATTACTTTAGACAAAATACTTGGGGATCTACCAGCCAAGACAAACCTAAGAACTATATGAACACAATTACAGAACACTTCTCATATGAATAAAATCAGATAAACAGTTGGAAAAATATTAGTCGTTCATGGCTAGGCTGAGTTAATATTATCAAAATGACAGTTCTGTAAATTGGTCTACTTGTTCAGTGCCATACTAATCAAACTGCCAAAACACTATTTTATGGAACTAGAAAACATAATGACAAAATTCATCTGAAAGAACAAAAGGTCAATAATGTCAAGGAAATTAATGAAAAAAAAAATACAAAGGATAGTGGCTTAGTAGTACCAAATCTTAAAACTATATTTTAAAGCATCGATAATTAAAAACCATTTGGAACTGGCTAAGAAATAGAGTAGTGGATCAGTGGAATAGATGAGATACTTACCACACAACAATCAAGGCTTACAGCAATCTAGTGTTTGATAAATACTCAATCCTCTAGCATCTGAAATAAGATCTTAGTATTTGACAAAAATTGCTGGGAAAACTGGAAAATAATATGTCAGAAACTTGGAATAGTCCTACATCTCACACCACATACCAATATAAGATCAAAATGGACATGATTTGTTATAAAGGAAAATGCAATTAACAAATTAGGAGAATAAGGGATAATTTATTTATCAGAATTTTGGAGAAGGGAAGAATTTATGACTAAAAAAGAACTAGAGAACATTATGAAAGGCAAAATGGACAACTTTGATTACATTAAATTAAAAAGAATTTGCACTAACAAAATCAACAGAAACAAGATAAAAGGGAAATACAAAGCTAGAAAAAAATTTTACAGACAGTATTTCTGATAAAGATATCATTTCTAAAATATATAAATATAAATTTATAAGAATACAAGTCATTCACCAATTGATAAATGGTCAAAGGATATGAACAAAGAATTTTCAGATAAGAAAATAAAGTCACCTATAGTTATATGAAAAGATGTTCTAAATAACTATTGATTAGAGAATTGCAAATTAAAACAACTCTGAGCTACTATCTCACATCTCTCAGATTGACTTAGATGACAAGAAAAGATAATGATAAATATTGGAGGGGATGTGGGAAAACTGGGACAATAATGCATTGTTGGTAGAATTGTGAAATGATCCAACCATTCTGGAGAGCAATCTGGAACTATGCCCAAAGGGCTATCAAACTGTGCATACCCTTTGACCCAGCAGTGCCATTACTGGGCCTGTATCCCAAAGAAATCATAAAGGAGGGAAAAGGACCCATATGTGCAAAAATGTTTGTAGCAGCTCTTTTTGTGGTAGCATAGAATTGGAAAAGGAGTGGGAATTAGGGAATGACTGAACAAACTGTTACATCAAAGTAATGGAATATTATTGTTCTTTAAAAAATGACAAACCAGCTGATTATAGAAAGACCTGGAAATATTTACACGAACTGGTGCTGAACAAAAGAATCAGAAAAGAAATATATTGTATAAAATAACAGCAAGAATGTGTGATGATCAACTATGAAAGGCTTGGTTCTTCTTAGTAGTTCAGTGATCCAAAGCAATCCCAATTGACTTTGGACAGAAAATGCCATCTGCATTGAGAAAAAGAATTAAGGAGACTGAATGTAAATCAACGCATGCTATGTTCACATCTTTGTTCTGTTATTTTTTTCTCTCTCTAATAGTTTTTCCCTTTTGCTCTGATTTTTCTCTCCCCACATGATTCATAAAATAATGTGTATTAAAAAGAAAAAAAAAACTTGCTACAATTAAAAAAAAAAAGATTGTGGAATGGAGTGGGGGATTTTAGAGCTCAAGATCTTGGATATAGATAGAATAGATCCAAGTGAGTTGATATCAGAATTATAATCTCTTGTCTAAGAGGCTAAAATGGCCTAGAGATTGAAACCAGTAGAGTTACAGAGGGCAAGGATCATTGAGGCAATTGTATTAGAAAATTGATTAACTTGGATATGGAAGTTGCTGAGGTTGATAATGAAAGGTAGGATGGAGAGGAAAATTGTAAGCCAGGTAAGCAAAGATGTGACATGCTAAAAGTCACTAAATGATGTGGAAGATGTATGTATAAACATGTCATGGTCCTCACTAGATAGAGATTAAATAGTGACAACAAAAAAATGATCTGATAGCCAGTCAGATTAAGTAGCAAATAAGGTCTGATTTCTCCTCTTTTGGTCCATGTAGGAAGGGGAAATCCCATTGTGAAGTAGCATAAGACATTAGAGAAAACTTTTCATTTAACTTAAGAAAGTTGAAGGAGTGATAAAAGATTATACTTTCCTGTATCTCACTCTTGTAGAAGGACTGTTTAGCTCCTCTCTGCATTAGACAAATGCTTCTAAATAACAAAAGTGTTTATATTTGGTATTGTTTTTGTTGCTTGAAGTTAAATTATAAGTTGTTCAGACAGCATCCACATTAACAGTAGCCACATCCACTTTTTTCTACCTACTAAAATTTACAAAACAGTCACTTGGAATTCATTATATCCCTTTTTTTGGAATTGCTGCTTTGACATTATATATAAATTTGATATGGCTGC
Organism: Sarcophilus harrisii; assembly: GCF_902635505.1. Taxonomy (NCBI): domain Eukaryota; kingdom Metazoa; phylum Chordata; class Mammalia; order Dasyuromorphia; family Dasyuridae; genus Sarcophilus; species Sarcophilus harrisii. The sequence continues at coordinate 579,674,898 of NC_045426.1, read as the reverse complement.
TTTTCAAGTATTGTTTCCTAACATGTTAAAATTTCTCTTTGTTTTTCTCAGACTCTTCATCTCCTTGTGTTCCATTTTCTTTCTTTCTCTCTCCTCATGTCTTTTTATTTCATTGCCTTTTTTCTTCAATAGGTGTTTGTATTGTTATAGATTGTTATGGGATAGAACTTGAAACAAGGTACTAAGTTAGTGGAATTGATAGAGACAATAATTATCTAATTTAGCCTGGTGCTTAACAGTTCTCTAGTTCAGTACATGTACTTAGTACTTAATGTAGTTCTACAAGATTCACACCTTTGATAAGAGAGCATATAAGCTCGGACAAACTCCGCCAGAATCAGAACTAGGGAAGACAGAGGCTGTGGTGGTGGTCCTCCTGCCTTCCCCACAGAAAACAAGACACATTCAGGAGGACCTCAAGAAGCTGCAAAGGGAGAGAACACAAAGAAGTGGCAGGAGCTCAAGCTCTCAGAACCAAGGAGAGAGATAGGCCTCTAAGAAAGCTAACTGGGCCCCAGGAAAGGAGACAAGATTTTGAAGAGATAATAAAGGATTTGGACTTTAACTCCTGGCTGCACTTGTGGTGATTACTGAACTGAAAGGAAGGCTGCTTCCAGAGACCTCCAGGAAACCAAACAGAAAACATTACAATTGATATTATGTTAATATTTAATAATAACTAATAAAATGACCTGAGGTTTTAAAGCAGTAAAAAAAAGGCATTCATTTAGTCAATAAGCATTTATTAAATGTTTACTATGTGATATCTATTGTAATAAATGCTACACAGAAAAGCAAAAGTCTCTGCTTAAGGAACTTCCCAGAATAATGGGGCAGTCAAGATTAAAATAACTATGTATAAAAAAGGTTGTAAATGGGATAAATAAGAGATAATCAGTGGAGGGTAGGTACCAGCATGAACTGTCAAGTCTGGCACAAAACACACTTGCGCATGAACTCTCCAGGTAATTATCTGTGTAATTATCACTATTTCTCCTTTTATTTTTCACAAAAATGATACATTGTCTTTAGTAGTAATTTGCTATAAAATGTTTTAATAATGTTAATCTATTTTTGCTTTAAGATTAGAATGTTTCTGTTGTTTGTCTTTTTCTCCCTATTTCCTTTGTATTATTGTAAAAAAACGTATTATGGATTTTCCTTGGGGCATTAATAAGATTTCCATGAAAAAATATCAGTCCTAGTTATAATTTTGTGAGGACTAAAGAAAGACTCTCTTCCATGAGACTGGGGCAAAGATTAGATAGATATAGGGTATAATGTTAGTGCAAATAAAAGCAGAGCACAAAAATGACTTTTGAATTTAGCTAAAGCTTTAAGAATAATGGTTAAATGTTATATACCTTTGGCATTCCAAGTTGAGGATTTAAATCACTGACATTTTCTGCATGTCAAAGTCTGCCAAACTGAAGAGTGTATCTTTTTTCTTTTATAATTTTGTTTTTATTCTAAACTTAAAACATCAAATAAAATTTGCATTTTCACATGAAAGAATAGAAAAATAAAATTATATATGAATTATAAAGCTTTATTATGTACTTGTTTTTCTTTTAATATATATATTATATATTTGCCAAGTATCTTTCAAAGTTGTCTCGCTTCTTTAGAGGTCCTTATGGCCTTCTTTATACTTCCAGGTATCAAAAAAAGATTCAATTACCTGTTCACTTAAAAATTTTTTTTTCAATTGTCAACATCATCATTATCCCCTCTCCCTTTTACCTCCTTGACCTTCCCTCCTATCCATCTCATCCCACAATGAAGCAGAAATTAAAAAAAAAATAGAACTCATAATAAACATGTATAGTAAAGCAAAACAAATTCCATCATTCTCTGTGATTAAATGTGTGTGTGTGTGTGTGTGTGTAATTCTGCACTTCCTTATTAGGAATTGTGCTTTACCATTGCATTGGTCAAAGTTCTGAAATCTACCAAGATTTTTTTTTTTTTCTTTTACAGTATTGTTATTTAATAATTTATTTCCCTGGTTTGGCTCCCTTTACTCTGCATTAGTTCATAAAAGTCTTCTTTAGATTTCTCTGAAAACCATCCCTTTTGTCATTTCTTGCAGTGCACCAATAAGCTATTGCATTCATAATTTATTCAGTCATTTCAAAATTTATGATTTCTAATTCTTTGTCACTACAGAAAGTGCAGCTATAAATCTTTTCATTTAAAAAAATCATTAGGTCATAGCTCTGTAGTAGATATTTGGGTCAAAGGGCATGCAGAGGTTAGTGACTTTTAGGGCATATTTTCAAATTGTTTTTCAAAATGGCTGGATCAAAGCCCAGTCAGTTAAAGGAGATTCATTAAACATTTTTTAAAGCCTAACATGTGCCAGACATTGTAGTAAGTGCTGGAGATGGAAGGAAATGCATAAGATAGTCCCTACCAATAAGGAGCTCAAAGTCTAATTGAGAAAAGAATACATAAAAAGAAGCTGAAAAGTGAAGGAGGTTGGGAATGGAGCAAAAGGTTACCTTATAGAAGACCTGATGAAGTCCTACAGAAAGGGAGGGAAGTAATCTGGGGAGGTATGGATTACAAAATTGATTTCACTTTGTAGAATGAAGTTTCTAGAAATCACTGAACCCAAGAACATCCAGATGGGAAATGATGAGGAACTCCTCCTGTCCACATACACACTGTCAATTTTTACCCAGAGTTCAGTCTAAGAAATAAAGAGTTTGGTTGTATGCATGCTTGTGTCCCTTTTAAGTAGGCAGATGTGCATGAAAGCTACAGTTAGGATAGGATTGAGCTCAGGGTAGGTTTAGGCAGCAGGGATTATAAAGATGAAAATCGCAGATGGGTAGAATAGTGATAATTGCATATTGGTTTAATTGGGTTTGGCCATTAGTCCCTTGTGCAGGTTCTTTCTCAGAAATTGGCTAGTCACTGAGTTGAGCAGTTCTTAGAGATTACAAGACACCCTCTGAGTACAGGGAAATGTGTTGGAGTGGAAAATCCCCAGGGGCACTTAATTCATTTGGGGAATCTACAGGAGCCAATCTTGAGTCTATTCTGTGGGTGCTGACAAAGCAGAAAGAATTCCTGGTACAGCAAGCAAAAACTGCAGAGGATCTCAGTTATGTCCAGTTTAAAGGTTGCTCAGTTTGACCTTCCCTTCTGTAAAGGAGATAGAGAAAATCAAAGTGATTAGTAAAGTCATTAATCATTCTTTTTTCACAAGGGCTTATACACAGGAAGGAAGAACCCCAAGGGCAAAGGGTGCTGAGTTTCTAAATTGATTTCATTTTGTGGAATGAAGAGTGTCTAGAGCTCATGAAGACCAGGAGATATTTATGACAAGTACAAACTGATTGCCTGTTTTTGCCCCTTCAGCAATTATCATTTACTTTTTTGTCAGTTTTGCCAGTTCTCATGGGAATAAAGTGGAACCTAAATAGTTTTAATTTAGATTTCATAAATCATTAAGGATTTAGACAGGTTTTTTTTTTTAATGTGGCTTTTAATAGCTTGGATTTCAACCTTATGAACTTTCTGTTCATATTCTTTAATCATAAACTTGTTGGGGAATGATTCTTGTTATGTAATTGAATCAACTTTATGGATAGATAGGATAAAAATAAATGAGAATAAGATAAATGTTTTTTAAAACACTGAGAATACAAATGCAAACAAAAGATCCCTCTTACCTTTAATGAATCTACAATGCCAGAGATGGAGAAAGGGGGTCGACATTACATAAAAGGGCCAAAAAGACAGTGGATCAGAGTGTGAGGAAGATATTGACATTTCAGTAAGAATTCAGGCAAGGTGGAATGGTGATCTAGGGGCTTGATTGTCTGTTAAGAGTTTAAAAAGAGCAATATATCTTAAATATGAAACCTTAAAAAAAGAAAGGAAGGGAGACAAAGTAAAAAAAAAAGAAAGAGAAAAAAAGAAAGAAGGAAAGAGAGAGAAAAATAGAGGACAAAAACATTGTATCTAAGATTTTCCTCATTTACCTGTTTACTTCCTAATTTAACTATTTATTTTGTTTATACAAAAAGACTTTAATATTATGTAATCAAAATAGTATATTTCATCTTCTGTGATCCTCTCTAGCCCTTCTTTGTCATGAACTCAATCTTTTTTAAAAAACAGGTATTAAGTTATCTTTTGCTAGGCATTATTGTAAACCCTTAGGATAGAAAGGGAAAAAATGATTTTTGCCTTCAAGGAACTTTAATATAGGGGGTGGGGACAGAGAGGAGATAACCAGGTATATTTATATTTATATATATGTGTGTATATATACATAATATATAGGTATATAACATAATATATGTTTATATGTAGACATACATATGTTTATATCTACGCACATATGTATGTATCTAGAGAGTAGATAAGAAATAATTTAAGGGTAGATGGTGCTGATTTGGGGCATTGCAGTGGGAAGGATGAAATCTAGAGAGGATGAAACTTGAGCTAGAAAGAAGCAGGTATAAAAAAGATATGTAGAGAGAGAGAGCATTGTAGGTACAACTTCCTCTATCCCTAATTGGGAAGAGATAGTTCCTTCCTTGCTTTTTCTAAAGTTGTTTTATGTTTTGACCCTTTACATCAAAATCATGTTATCCAAAATTTGAGGCTTATCTTAGTATATGTTAAGGTGTAGGTCTAAATCTAATTTTTTCCAGGTTGTTTTCTAGTTTTCCCAGAAGTATTTTCAAATAGTGAGTTATCTCAGTAGCTGCTATCTTGACATCATCATTATCATCAAATATTGTTATTATGTTCATTGGTTTCTATTGTGTTGTGTATTTTTTGTTTTATTGACCAACTTTTCTATGTCTTGACTAGTACCAAATAATTTTGATGATTACTAGTTTTCATAGCATAATTTGAGATAACTATTATATTCCTGACTTCCCACTTTTTTATTTCCCTTAAGATCCTTGATTTTTTACAACTTCAGAAGAATTTCATTTTATTTTTCTTGTTCTACAAAATAATTTTTGTATGATTTGTGTGACACTGACCAAATGAATTAATTTAGCGAGTATTGCCATTTTTATAATATTGGCACAACCTAATATAGGAAATAATATTTCTCCAATTATTTTTATAAACACTTCATAAAAGTGTCTTTGATCCTGTGTATGTATTAGTAGGTGAACTTTTATATATTCAAAATGTCTATTGTTATTTTGAATGGAGAAGCTCTTTCTCATATTGCTTGGTTTTGTTGGTAATATAGTAAAATATTTTGTTGGTAATATAGAGATTATTTAGTTGAGTTTGTTTTGTATCTTTCAACTTTGCTGAAATTATTGTTTCAACTAAATATTGGCTAATATTTTGGGATTCTAGAGCTTGACTATTATATCTAATGCATAAAACAATAGTTTGTGTTCTTTTTAACCTATGTTTATTGCTTCAATTTCTTTTGTGATTATCAAACTTTCTAAATTAGCATTTAGAATTTTTACATTCCTTGCTTTTCTGGTTGTTGTTGTTATTTTTTGATTATGTGCCTAATTGATCTGTTCTTTCTCTCTTTTGTGGATTAAAAGGCTAACATTAGATATAAATTTTCCCCTCAAGATTACATCACTGCAAGTTTTGTTATGTTGTCTTGTTGCTGTCTCATTGTTGTTATTTTCTTTGATGCAATTTTCTATTGTTTTTGGATTAAGTTAGTCTTAAGTTAATTTTTAATTTTCTATTAAATCTTTTAATTCTATTAAATTTACTCATCTTCTATTAAATATCTATTTTATTATAATTTTACTGCACTGTTGTCAGTAAAGGGCATATTTAATATTTCTGCTTTTTCACATTTGCTTGTGAGTTTTTATGACGACACATGATCAGCTTTATAAAATTTTATTCCCAATTGAGAAATAGATATTATCTTTTATGTTCCCATTATAATTTTTAAAGAGATGTACTATCTGAGTTTTCTGAAGTTCTTTTTAGATCCATAACTTCTTAATTATATTTTGATTAGATTCAGGTCTAAAAAGGGTCCCCTAAAATGAGGGTATGAGTTGGGGAGGAGAGAAAGACTATGAGTCAGGCACTGAAACTGGGAAAGGAAAGAGAATGTCTAGAGTGAATAGTATTCAGCAGACTCTGGATTGGGTGCTAGATATGGACTGAGTAAATCTCAAAGGAGAGGTTACTGAGTAAGTATGGTAGAGAGAAAGCCTAAGAGTGCAAAGAGTAAGGTTTATGTGAGGCTTCTATTCTTTTTTTTTTTTTTTTTGACATAACTTTTTTTAAAATTAGTATTTTACTTTTCCCCAGTTACATTTTAAAACATTTTTAAACATTGGTTTTAAAAATTTTGAGTTCCAAATTCTCTCTCTTCTTTCCTCCCCATACTCCCTAATTGAGAAGGCAAGTGATTCAATATAGGTTATATATGTATAGTCATGTAAAATATTTCCATAATAGTTACGTTGTGAAAGAAAAAAAAATCTCAAGAAAAAAAAGTTTTTTTTTTAATATGCTTCAGTCTATATTCAGACACCATCAGTTCTTTTTCTGAAGTTGAGTAGCATTTTTCATCATAAGTCTTTCAGACTTGTCTTGGGTCATTGTATTGCTGAGAATAACTAAGTAATTTACACACTGATCATTTTTACAATATTACAGTGTTCTTTGCACTGGACAGAATAGAGGAACATGGAGGTGTTTTTCTTTTTTCTTTTAATCATTGTTGTTTCTGGTGCATTTGTAGAGATTTACTGGTATTTTTGAGGAGGATGTGACCTTTAGGTTCTGATATATCACCATCTTTCAGTCTAGAAATATAATTTTGCAGCTGACAAGTCAGTTTTGAATCAAAAGGGTCTGTGCCTTAATAGGAAGGAAGGAAAAAAAGGGGGAAAAAAGGAAAGAAAGGAAAGGAGGAAGGGAAGGACGGAGGGAGGGAAGAAAGAAAAAAGGAAGGGAAGGAATGAGGTTAGTATGGCCTGAGCCATCATCCAGCCTGCAGTGCCAGACAGAGATTGATATCTTCCTGAATAAAAGTCACATAACACTGTTCTGACTGATACCAAAGATATCTTTTTGAAATACAGTAATTTCTTATCATTAAATGATCTTAATTTATTTTCATTTTATCCATGCTCTTTGTTTTCAGGATATTATTCCATACTCCTAGACCCTTCAGACCACTTGTTATGGGTTGTGTCAAACTTCAGATTTTTCCATGGTTAAATTAGTTTATAAAACTGTATTATGCTGTTCTATCTGGTGGATGTATTAAATTAGCATAACATTCCATTGACAGTTAAAGGATACTTTCTACCTCTTTACTACTATTACTGTCACCCATCCTTCTTGCCTCTAACCTATCTCTTCCTCTTTGCTTTTATGGTTTTCTCCACTACCTACCTGCCTTTACCTTCCCTTTCTTTAGCCATTCATCTGCCTTGAGAGATTTGGCTGACTGTCTGTTTGCCTTTTATAGAAATTTTAAACTCTAAGCAGTAATTCTTGCCCTGTTGGAAATTCTTCAAGAGCATTATTTCCTGTGCCATTGTGATTTTTCCATTCCTTTTGTCAAAAATTGGATAAATTGTACTATTTTATGAACCATTTTGTCAGTTTTTAAATTATGCAAATCATTTTTCATTTCTTGTAAAATATAGCAATTCCAGGAATACATAATTTCAAATCATTTTGTCCACATAGTTCTATTCTCTGGGGAAGAACAAAAGCCAGTTTGTGCTTAGTATAGTGTACAGCAATTGAAGGAAGAAAACTCTTATCTAAGTACTCGTAAGTTAAACTGATACTTACTTAAATAACTGCCAGTATGTTTTATGTAACCACCATAATGGCATGAGCTTTGCAGATAGGCGTGTTTAGTAAATTATTTTTTGATTCCTAATGTCTTAATGTAAAATACTTGAAAAATAACAAAGTTTGGCTTTTTGTCTTGTTTTTGTTTTTAGTATTATCAGGCTTATATAAGTATGTTAAATTTTTTCACAAGATGCATTCATTGAAATAAGCACCAGTTTTGAAGTCAGAGCACCTAGATTAAATCCTGGCTCTTTGTGTGTTACCTTGAGCAAGTGATTAGTTAGGTAGATAGCTCACTGGCAGATGGATGGATAGAAAAATACACACATACAATATATACGTACATATGTATGTATATATGTGCACATACCCACATACATAGAATTGAAAGAAGGAAAAAGTACAGAGAGCAGAAGTATTTTAGATTCATTATATAGTGCAGGAATGGGGCAAGCAAGGAAAATAAAGCATTATTTTAATTTCTCCAGAACATTTTTAGTCGGTTACTAGTTAGATCTCCAAAGAGATGAGCAGAATTAATGTTGAAGCATTTATATACTCTTCAGTAATTTCAACTTTTTTTGTGGACTAACATTATTACTAAATGTCAAGCTTCAGAAAGAGCTTAGCAGAACTTCATTATAACATATAAAAACTTATTAATAACATTGTTACTGCTCATTCATTTTATATTCTATAAATGCATACTTCCTTTTGTTGTTTACTTGTTTCAGTCATATCCAATTCTTCATGATCCCATTTACAGTTTTCTTGACCAAGATACTAAGATGACTTGCCATTTCCTTCTCCAGCTCATTTGACAGATGAGGAAACGGAGGCAAACAGAGTTAAGTGACTTGCCTATGGCCACACAACTAATTAGTGTTTAAGGCAAGATTTGAAGTCAGATCTTATTAACTCCAAACCCATCACTTTTCTCTATACTTACTAGCCACTTGCCCTATACATGCTCCCCTGGTATTCCAAAATACAACCCTAAATACCCATCTTTCCTTGCATAGCAGCATGGCAAAGAAGCACTCTCTGTACTCTTTGCTGGGTCATTTTCCATATCATACTCTAACATTTAGATTTTGGGCCTAGGGTCTTTTTTCTCCCTCTGTACTTAGTTACTTGGTAATTTTCATCAGGTCTCATTCTAATTACCATTTCTATATTCTCAAATAAACCTATCCTATCCTACCCTAAACTCTCTATTGAGTTATGATCTAGTATCTCCAACTGCCTTTCAGATATCTTGAACTGGTTGTCTCATACTATGTCCAAACTGGAATTCTCAATTCTAATGCTCTCCTCTGCTGATTATTCCCTATTTTAATCTATTTGGTCAACTGTTTCAATGGAAGTACAAATCTTTTATTTTAATAAACATTTATTAAATACCTGCTATTAGTGGTAGATTTGAAGATACTATAAAAAGGTAAATAACATAAAATAGAACTTGATAAGTTTAAGAAAATACAAGGTGAAATTTGAAGAATAGATGGGTGTTTCTGATGAATGGGTTGAAGAAAACTTTTTGGAGGAGATAGATGCTGATGGGGAGAGATGGGCATCATTAAGAGGAAGACAAGAAAGAAAAAGAGTAACAGATATAAAGGCCATTGTATAAAAGGAACTGCACAAATGGAAATAGAAGATGAATAAAATTATGCTAAATAGACTTGTTTCACTGGAATAGAGAAGTATGGGGGGGAGAGATAATTGTGAATTAAGATTGAAAGGATCAACTTCTATAGCCAATTTAGGTAAAAATATTAATTTGTATATAGACATTGAAGAGATGAAGGCAGTATATTCAGGTCTGTCATTTACTAGATATGGAACTTGGGGCAAGTCAATTCATCTCTCTAGTTTCCAGTTTTCTAATCTGTTAAAAGAATGGTATTGGACTTGATGAAGGTCCCTTTTGAAATATTACCATGTAAGTTATCTCTCACCTTTACCAAGAGCCTTGGGAATAGCAGTTAACTCTCAGACCACCATCCTGCTTCCAGTTCAGCCCCTGAAGGAGTCATTGAGAGGAAATTATTGTGGAAAGGGGTCTAGCTTCTTCATCACCACCAGCAACACCTGCTGACCAGCTGTCATCTGCAGGTCAATAGACCTTATGTCAGCAACCTGCAGACCACTGCTTCTGCTTCCAGCCTCAGCCTTTACTGTCATCATCAGAGGAAGCAGCTACTATGGAGGAAAGGCTGCCCTTCCCCCCCCAACTACTACCTATCATACACGATAAGCAAGGCATCCTCACTAAGGCAGCAAGTTATCATGAGGCAAGGGGCACCAGACAGATGAAACTGGGACCACCAGTTTGACTATCTTCCCTCAGCTTTATGGAGATAGCCCAGAACTTTAAACCCAAGAACCTTTGTAGGGGCCATGCATCTAGTTCAGAGTCTTTACCCATCACTCTTGGAGTGATCCCCTGTAGAGATGCAACCTAGCAATAGCTCCTAAACCATATCTGTTGAAAAAGAGGAAAAAAAAATTATTGTCACCAAAGTCTAGTGGTTTGATATGAGAAGCTAATATTCTTAGAAATACACCTGACAAAATCATATAATGAGGAAAGTTAGTTAAAGAAGAATCTTAAGGAATTGTCTTAAAGTTTCTGGCCATAAGTGGGCCCCACTCCTCTTCAGGAAGAGGGAGCCCTAAGCACAGAAGTAAGAGAAGATTTATACTTGTCAGTTTGGCACAGTCTTTCCCTTCAGAGAAGAGATTGGTCATTTCCTTCCAGATTACAATCTTTCTGATATGCCCACTTTATATTTTCCCCAAAATATGTATAAGCATGTCTTCCCTCCCTTGTCATATATCCTATGTTCAAAAATGGCAGAAAACTCATCCTATGGGATGTGTTCTTTAATATTCAATTAGCTTATTAAGCAGGTATAATAGCAGTTTGGTCAAGTCAGATCATTGACCCCAACTAGTTTGGGCTGGATGAGTTATTATTATCTTAAGATTGTGGTATTCTCAAAATCACAAGACTCTTTCTGGTTGACTGAGTCCACCAGTGCCTCAGAAGCCTTGAGTAAATAGGGAATTGGGAATCTAGAAAGATAGCTTCCCAATTCCCTGTTTGCTCAAGGCTTCTGAGAGATAGAAAATTGTTTTGTAGAAAGGTAACCTTCCTTTAATTTCTCACCTTCTGAAAACCCATTCGTTAGTGATACTTATCTTACATTACTTTGAAGCTTGCAACATTCTATGGAAACCTAACTTCAGTATTTCTCACAATATGATTTTAATCAGTGGAAATAATGTTAAAGAAGGGTATTTTTATCATCTGCTTTGCCACAAAATCCTCTGGACTATGAAACCTTTCTGTCTGACCTCTTGCTAAAACTTTCTGTGTGAGCTGACTCTCTTAATAGAATTTGTGCTTCTTGAGAGCAGAGAGTACTTAATAAATACATTATTCATTCATTTACTATGAAACAGAATTGACTTTGAAATATCTGTCAACAGAATTTGGAAGTTGGAATGGAACCTCAATGGCCTCTTGATCCAATTCATGTCTGAAAAGCAATTCTTTCTACAACATACCAGATACATGGAAATCTAGCCTTTGCTTGAAGCTTCCCATGACAAGGAATAAACCAAACCCATTTTTCTAGACCAATCCACTGTAATGCTGCAGAAACTGAGCAGGACAGAGATTAGGTTTTTAATATTTTAGTAATGGAGAATTTGGACTAGCCATAGCCAGTGGGCTGGATGGGACTCTTGACTCAAAACTAATCCAGCACCAAGCAAGTAATTCCAGAGAATTTTATAGGGCTCCAGCCATCAGGGAAACAAAGGCAAAGTGGGCAGAACACTGGGTAAGTGGAAATTCCAGAAAAGGACCATAATTTTTTAATTCTGACAGGTTTGGGGTCAAGAAGATGATTGAGCAGGAGATAGGAAGTCTGAGACCAAGAGATACCCAAGCATTTGCAATAAGCCATCTGGAGTTTTATGACTCTTTGAAATGTGAGAGTAACCAGAGCTTCGAGACCCCAATTCTCTCAGTCCCAGTGGGGCAAGAAAGGAGGGTGGCCACCAGGGAAACTCAGACAGAACAATTCACCACCACATTTTTGGAGAACTCTTATTCAGGATTTCAATCCTTTTCCCCACTCCTCACAGGCCCCTTTGGCAATCTGGTGAAGTCTATGGATCCTTTTCAGAATAATATATTTAAGTGCATAAAACAAAATGCATTGTATTTCATTGAATAACAATTATAATGAAATAAAGTTAGCAAAATCTTTTAAAACTATATTTGCAGACCCTAGTTTAAGAACTTCTACTCTGATATTTAAATCAAAACTAAATTTATCTTTTTGCATCTTCTACTTACTCCTAGTTCTGCCTTAGGGCAAAATAGTAATAAGTTTAATCTCTAATTTATTCACTTGACTGCCCTTCAAATACTTAAACAGCTATTGTATTTAACTCTTGCCTTTACTTTCTTAGATAAAACATAATTCTTACATGATTTGAACTAGAGATCCTTCATCAATTTGAATGCCCTTTTCTGGATATTCTATAGAGTTATATAAAGTTCATAAAATTAGTTTTATACATATCAGAGAAGGACCTTGAATACTTGAATCATTGGTACATTCATATGTTTTGTTAATAAGATAAAACATATCCAGAGCATTTTTTAGGACTTAGTCATTACTCATTATGACAGACTATTACCTCATCTGGATGCAGTTTGAGTACCATTTTGATAAAAAGGAAAACAAGTAATGTTGTAATGAATAAGACTCCTCTAAAGGTTACCATTATAAAATCTCCATATGAATATTATATTAGATTCCAGAATAATTTGTGGTATTAGCTCACCTCATGAAAATGTGCCCCAAATTTCAGTAATGAGGCCTAATGTAAATAAAAAAATGTGTTTCCTTTTTCTTTGTCATATATGTGACCAAAATTTTTCTGTGGTTTAAAATGAATTCCCTCCTATAATGGAAAGTTATGAAAGCTAGAATCAAATTTAAATATACAGAACTTATAAATCATGATGGTGTCTAAGTTGAGCATCAAAGAAAGCATTTTCTACCACTCTCTCCATTAAGGCCAGATGAATGGATGTAGGTTTTTAAAATTAATTCTTTGCGGGATAAGTGGGTCCCCCACTGACCCCATGAAGTAACTTCTCTGTAGCCTGGCTAATTACTATGAAGCTTTTAAACTTCTCCAGGGGTCCTCAAACTATATGGCCCACGGGCCAGATGCGGCAGCTGAGGACGTTTATCCCCTTCACCCAGGGGTATGAAATTTCTTAATTTAAAGGCCCACAAAACAAAGTTTTTGTTTTTACTGTAGTCCAGCCCTCCAACAATCTGAGGGACGTGAACTGGCCCCCTATTTTAAAAGTTTAAGGACCCCTGGTTTAGACTCTTAATGAAAAGATCAGTCACTTCTGCTGAGCCCAAACTCAAATAAAAGAACTGATAACATAGGGAATCTACTACATTCAGTTAAAATGTCCTTTATCAACTCCTCACACTCACCTTTCTAACTTTTGTAAGCTAGGAAAATGACTTATGGTACTCTTATAGTAACATTATACCAGAGGTACTATTGCATCATTGCAATAAAGTATGAAACTGCAAAGGCTTGCTCTGGATTACTTAAACTAGTTCTTAAGGTTTTTCAAATTATACAGATGCCAAAGAGATTAGTCATCAATTTCCTGCTGCTTTTGGCAGCTTTGTATATTTACTGTCCTAAAACCATTTGATTTTATTGATTTTGAAATTTCTGATTACTTTCTAAAGGTTTTTCTTTTTTCCTCTCTAAATTTACTTTGGGCAAAGAAAAAAAATCCACACCAGAACACATTGGCCTATTTTTGTGCCAAGACTTTCAGGGAAATATTTTATATGATTAATTCTATGTGGTTAATCTAGTGTAAAAAATCAATTTTATCCATTTTATTTTATGAGAGCATGACCATTCTGTGTAGACTATTTAAAGAGTCTTTGACTTTCATAATCTAAATTTAAATGTTTATTGTTAATACTTATTTTTTGTAATTATGTAAGCTGAATGATAAGTTATATTTCTATGTGGGCTAAAGTATATTTCATCAGCAAATCTGTATCATTTCTTAATAGAGTAGTATCCTGTCCTTGCCCTGGGCAAATTTTAGAATTATGGTAGTCTGAATGAATTTAGAATCTCTGGACTTAATTCCATAAAATATATAGGTCATGACTCAGTCTATTTGTAATAGTTCTATATTTAGTTAATTACCTTCCTCCTTATTGAAAGGGAGTATTTGGATTCCTCCTTATCCAAAGAATATTGTATTATTAAAGATTGTCATCCTGTGTGTTAATACAAAGAGCTTTGGGTTTCAAGTATAGGACTTTGATCCAGATACATTATATCTGCTTCTTACAACCTATGGCATCACCTCATCTTTTAGGCCTTAATTTTCTCATGTGCAAAATGAAATGGTTGGACTAAAAGATCTCTAAGGCTACTTCCAGTTCAAAGTCCTATGAGACTTTGTTTCTCTTTTCCTCACACTTTTTTTTTTTTTTTTTTTTTATCTTAGAACTAGCAGAAAAGCAATGAAAAAGAGTAAATCTACATAGGAATTTCTTTCCTGTTCATCTCAAAGAGTTCCAAACTATGCGACCAGCTCTTACCAAATGAATAAGTTATTCTGAGAGCATGCTAATTAGCCCTTTGGACCATGGAAAATAACCATTCTGATTTCTTCATGGTCCTTCATTAATTGTTAGAATTATTGTACATGATTTCCACACAGGGAATCATTTACACACTACAGAGCTCTGGCTCCCTGTCTCATAAAGTCCTCCAAGATTGCTGAGAGGTATCTAAAAGTTTGGGCCCTTCCTATTTGACATATGGGAAGAGTTAAATACAAAGCAGTTACAACTCTTACATAGTCTCTGAGGGAGTGCTGAGTCAGGGCCTGACTCTGAGGGAGCACTAGTTGAAGACTTAACTGTAGGATTTGGGGAGGGGAATCAGGAAAGAAATCCTTCTATTGCCCTCTGTACTGTTTATGCCAATCCTATTCTTATTTATGAACACTCTGTTACATTGTTATACTAATGATTTTGCCCTATCATTCTGTTTTTACAAGATTTGTATAAATATTCAACCATGTCTTTTTCCTATATAAAGTTCAGTAAAGCCTTGAAAAAAGTAATGAAAAATGATTGAATGATTCTATGTTAACATTTTCCTGGAGACTTAGTTTTGACTTATGTAGCTTCTAAAATTCAAAATTTATTTTTAGTTAGGGAGAAATTAATATATTAAAGGTGTTTAGCTGGTGAATGCTAGGTTATTCAGCTTGCATGACTTGTCTGTCAAATAAAATTCCAGCTGCAGAATATTTTTTCTTAAAGGTCTTTGGAAAGGTGAATGTTAAAGATGAAGTGATATCTCACATTTACATTTATTATACAATACAGTAGTGGAACAGATAGGGAAAAAATCCCTGACTGAATTCCTCCATAATTTTAAGGCAGTTTTTGATTCCACTTTAAGGAAATTGTAACAAAAAGTATAGAACCAGCATCAGATAAATAACTGTTGTATCTTCAACATTTTATGTTGTAATGCCTGAGAAACTGAGGCAAGATAGAAATTAGAAAGTTTTAATGTTGTATTTGATTGAGAGAGATTTACTGGGATCCATATAAATGGATTTATGGTTTGGTCCCAGGGCTGAATGGGACTATCATCTCCAAGAATCCAACAACCAAGGTGAGTTCTCAATGACATATACACATGTGCCTCAGACACAGGGGGTAGACCAAGGCAGGGGTGGAGTCAAAGCATAGAGAGCAGGAACAGAACTATCAATCTGGTTCTGACAGGGAAAAGAGAGCACAAAGGAGAAAAGTGGAAAGTAAAAGAACAAGGAAAGTGGCACTAGAAATAAAACTGTCTCTGAGTTCTCCTCCACCTCTACATCCTGCTATGCCTAGAGTCCAGTCCCTTCTGCTCTGGCTATTACACAAATAGCACGGTGGCATAATGGAGAGAAAGCTCCTGACAGACTGACTGACATATCCATGTCTCTGGGGAAGCCACAAAACCTCTCCCAAGTGTCTAAGTTTTAGACAAAGTACAAATCATTGGCAGAAGAAGTCCCTTCCAGAAAGGCCCAGTCTTACCCCACCATATAATAATAAACAGGGGTCATAAATAACTCCTACTTATATAGCATTTACAATGTGCCAGGAACTTTACAATTATTATCCACTTTAATTCTCAAAACATCCATAAGAAGTATGTGGTATTATTATCATCTCTACTTTACAAATGAGGAAACTGAGGTAAAAAGAAATTAGTTGCCCAAGGTCACACAGCTACTAATTGTCTGAGGATGCATTTAAATTTAAGTCTTCCAGATGCTAGACCTGGAGGTTTCTCCCACTTTACCACCTATCAGCTAAAATGCACACTATTAAGTCATTGATTTTGTTGTAAGTTTTATATAATTACAACACCAAATTTTGTCTTCGGTCACTGAAATATGAGTGCATTTTTTAAACGAGAGAGAATATTGTTAATTTATGGAATCAGCTTAATTTTTCCATTATCTTTTAGTAGTGAAAATGAAATCTAAATAATTTACCTGTATCTGATGTACATCTTAGTTATAAAAGCTATATAAATGGTTTACTATGGAGCATCAAAGTGACTTACAGGGAAAACAGAAAACATATTCCTCATCCATTTGCTTATTAATCATTATCCTTTGGGCTTTTTGACTTTTTTATTTTAGCTTTAACCATTTACATTGATCCTTTCATATTAGTTAGCTAAAAAAGTTTATACTAGAAATTATAGTTCAGGACTGAAAATTTCATCAGTGTTGGTGCTTTCTATTAGTGAAGATTATAGCTTATCCACATTTTCTCATCTTGCACAATCTGTGCCCTCTCATAAATGCATCATAGAGAATCTACGCAACTCATCGGAACATTTCATCCAGGATTTTTTGAATGCCATTGTAGTATTGGTTATGTCCATCAGTTAGTTATCTTCCTCTTTTTCTATGTAGTCATTCTTTTTTGAGGGCACTGTTTTGTTTTTTAATATATTTTTATTGATGTATTTTTGGGTATTTTTAATAGCTTTTTATTTTTTCCAATACAAGCAAAAATAGTTTTTAACATTTACTTTTGCAAAACCTTCTGTTCCAAGTTTTTTTACATTTCCTATTTATCCCTTTTCTACATCTTCTATTTATCCCCCTCCCCTAGACAGCTCCCCTGACAATCCAATATAGTTAAATGTAATGTCTGTCCAGACTAGCTCTCTGGAGGACTTCGGGATCAGCCCAAATCCTTGGTCTTAGTGGAGGAGTGAAGGAGGCAGGAGAGGCACCATGTGGCTGGTCAAAGATGGAATCTGGAATCTGGAGTCTGGCATCTTCTCTTGTATCTATGGCTGAGAGAGTCTTCTGTGTCTGAGACTCCCTTAAATACCTTAGTACGATTATATCACTACAAGACACTGAGCACCTGCAACCATTACATCACCATAAGAACCATTATCTCACATTAAGTAGGTGCTTAACTATAAGCACCATGCTGACTTAGATTCAAGTACACCTTTTCAGAGTTCTGGTCCTCTACAATTAAACATGTGCAATTCTTCTAAATGTATTTATATATTCATTCTGCTGCCCAAGAAAAATCAGATTAAAAGAGAAAAAAGAAACCAGAAGAAGGAAAAAAAAACTAACAACAACAGCAAAAATTGAAAATTGTATACTTTGAACCACATTCAGTTTTCATAGTTATCTCTCTTGATATGGGAATGGTTCTTTTCATCACAAGTCTATTGGAATTGTCTTAAATCATCCCATTGTTAAAAAGAGCCAAGTTCACCTTGATGTAATTTAAAGATAGTTTTTAAAAATTTACTTTCACATTTTTATATGGTTTACATTGCTTGATACATAAATAATGCTTATTACATTAAGAGCATCATAGTTAAAATAGTATTTATAAGGTTTTGTAATACTGGGGGAACTGAGGCAAGTAAATACTGACAATTTTAAAAGTGGAGAGTCTAATAAGCTAGTTGACCAATGGGATTATTATCTAAAGCATTCAGTGTAGAGGAACTGAGGCACAGACTTTATATAGGATTGTAACTAGCAAGGCAAAAAAGAGCTCAATTGGATAATTTCCTTATTTGTCATTAGGCAGCTGTTATTCAAGAAAAAATGCTTTTCACAATCTAAAGCAACATCAGGATGCATACAGTGGTGGGAATGGGTTTAAGGGAATCTTCCAGGATCAGTATTCTCCAAGAGTACTTTTTTTTTTTTTTTGTATTTAATTTATACTTTAATATATTTAACATCTACTGGTCATCCTGCCATCTAGGGGAGGAGGTGGGGGGGAAGGAGGGGAAAAATTACAAAAATAATATTTTTGGAGAGCAATAACTGATCTTATTTGTAGAAGCACCTCAGGGGTATGATACCCAAGTAAGCAGAAGAACAGAAGGCAAGGTTACTCTACAGGCATGCTTGTCACTTGATCAAATTCTTATGAGAAACTTATGAGGTCCTTTTTGGTTCAACAATCTCACCATGTATATAAACTTTTTTAATATCAAAAAACTGAAAAAGTTAAATTTTCCTTCAGGACTATTAAATTTGACTAAACTTAACAGTTCTGACTAAAGTATAAATACTCACTTGTAATGTTACTGGTTATGGAATAACTAACTGGTTATTCATTCTGGTACTGAGTTCCTCAACTCATTCCCAGAGTAATGAGTTCTCTAATAATAGTGTGCCAGACTTCATGCTGCTTGGAATTCTGAAAACATTTTCCAAGAATTCGCCAGTCTTCTAAATAAAGCTAGCAAAGGAACCATTGAAGATTTCAGTGCAAAAGCCTCAAACAATTTATAGCAAACTTGAAAAAATTAAAGTACCCTTACTAGTTTCCTATATCAGAGAAAAGTCATTTTTCTCTGCCATGCTTCACTCCTCTGCTCAGATTCTTAGAGAGAGACAGACAGAGAGACATAGACATAGAGAAGGCACAGAGAGACAAGAGACAGAGAGAATGAACACTGTTCTAACATTAGGGTTGTTCCAAAAGAAAAAGAAATGGGTGCAATATATATTTTAATTTTTAAATATGCACAAATAAGAACAGAGGAATGACTAGAAAGAACCACAGATAAGCAACCTAGTCTTGAAGTTTACATATTTAATTTGTCATATAATTAAAAGGAGCAGCAAGCTTTGCATAATGGAGATTCTTAGCTTTTTATGTTTATGCTATGCTATATAGAACTATTTATCTTACATAGAAATATTTATTTTATTCAGTATGTTCAAGTTCCAGATTTTAAAAAATTTAATGTGCTCTTTTACATTTTCCTTTTTGTCCCATTACCCTTCCTTAGTATCTTTGACTTGTGGCATATGCCTGATACAGTATTATTACTCTACCCTTATTGGTTGATGATGTTAATTCTTTTTTTTTTTTAATAACTTTTTATTGACAGAACCCATGCCTGGGTAATTTTTTTTAACAACATTATCCCTTGCACTCATTTCTGTTCTGACTTTTCCCCTTCCTCCCTTCACTCCCTTCCCCAGATGGCAAGCAGTCCTATACATGTTGAATGTGGATGACATTAATTCTTATTACTTTGCTTTTATATTTTTTCTTTGTAGTAAATCTTTCTTTTTCTTACTGTTTAGTTATTTCAATCACATCCAAACTCTGTGATCTCATTTTTCTTTTTCTTTTTAAATAGCTTTTTATTTACAAATTATATGCATGGGTAATTTTACAGTATTGACAATTGCCAAACCTTTTGTTCCAATTTTTCCCCTCCTTCCCCCCCCCCCCACCTCCTCCCCTAGATGGCAGGATGACCAGTAGATGTTAAATATATTAAAGTATAAATTAAATACAAAATAAGTATACATGACCAAACCATTATTTTGCTGTATAAAAAGAATTGGACTCTGAAATACTGTACAATTAGCCTGTGTAAGAAATCCAAAATGCCGGCAGGCAAAAATATAGGGATTGGGAATTCAATGTAATTATTCTTAGTCATCTCCCAGAGTTCTTTCTCTGGGTGTAGCTAGTTCAGTTCATTACTGCTCCATTGGAACTGATTTGGTTTATGTCATTGCTGAGGATGGCCAGGTCCATCAGAATTGATCATCATATAGTATTGTTGCTGAAATAT
The DNA here is from genome assembly GCF_902635505.1 of Sarcophilus harrisii. Taxonomy (NCBI): domain Eukaryota; kingdom Metazoa; phylum Chordata; class Mammalia; order Dasyuromorphia; family Dasyuridae; genus Sarcophilus; species Sarcophilus harrisii. The sequence continues at coordinate 579,654,840 of NC_045426.1, read as the reverse complement.
ATAATGATCTCCTGGCCCTGCTCGTTTCACTCAGCATCAGTTCATGTAAGTCTCTCCAGGTCTTTCTGAAATCATCCTGTTGGTCATTTCTTACCGAACAATAATATTCCATAATATTCATATATGTGATCTCATTTTTCTTTGCAAAGATACTGGAATGGTTTGCCATTTCCTTCTTCAGCTCATTTTACAGATAAGGAAACTGAGGCAAACAGGGTTAAGTGACTTGCCTGGTCACACAGCTAGTAAGTGTGTAAGGGCAGATTTGAACTCAGGAAGAAGAATCTAACTAGTAAATGACTCTCTTAAAACTCTAGGTTATAAAGGTGTTGGGTCATATTCATCTAAAAACCGAGGGAAGAAGATCGATTAGGAAAATGTATAAACTATTCTTTGAATTTAGATTGTGTAAGTTATCTTAAATTCATAGAATCTTATAATTATAAAGGATATTTGTTGTTGTCATTTGTTTTTATTTCCTTTACCCCATTTGGAGTTTTCTTAGCAGCAAGACGGGAGTGGCTTGTCATTTCCTTCTACAACTCATTTTACAGATGAATAAACTCAGATAAACTTGCCCAGGGTCATGTAGCTAGTAAGTATATAAAGCCAGATTTGAACTCAGGAGGATAAAATTTCCTGTTTCCAGGCGCAGCATTCTATGCATTGCATCACTGTATAGGTTGTTAAATAGGTGAAACACTTTATAAACTATAAATATTATATAAAGATGAGCTATTGTTATGATTGTGGTATAATAGAAAGAAAAGGAAAAGATTGGTTCTGTTTAGCATTAAATCCTATGTTGTAAGCCCACCTATCTGAAGAATAAATCTTCTTTACTTTGTTCCTAAGTAGTCAATCTGACTACTTGAAAACCCAGGGATAGAAAATATGAAGGTATTAGCTTTATTTACTTCTAATAGTCTATTCCAGTTTTAGACAGCTCTAATTTTTAAGAATTTTTTATTCTTATTGAACTGAAATCTGTCTCCCTGTATTTTCCACTCATAAATCTGAGTTCCCTCCAGAGAAATGGGAATGAAAGGGATCTAATGGTATCAGATATCAAACTATTATTACAAAGCAGTAAAATTTTTAAAAAATTAGTACTAATTAAAAAATAGGTTAACAGGAACAAATAAGGTACATAACATGTAGAAGTAAATAAATCTAATACCTTCGTATTCAATACAAAGATACCAGTTACTGGGATAAAAACTCACTACCTTCTGGTGAAATTTGACAGCAGTATGGTAGAAATTAGATCTGCACTCAAGGATGGAGCCAAAATGGTAGAAAAAAGCCAGGAAGTTGCCTGAGCTCTCCCCCGTTTCCCTCAGAAATAACACTAAATCAAGCTCAAAACAGATTCTGGAGTGATAGAATCTGCAAAAAGACAGAGTGAAACAAATTTCCAGCTTAAGATGTCTTGGAAGGACTTTAGGAAAGGTCTGTCTTAGGCAAAAGGGAAGTGGAATGGCATAGCACAGGCACTGTGTGGAGAATCTAGCAGGAGGCTCTTAACCACAGCAAAAAATCAATATCAGAGACCCTTGGGTCTTTGTTCAGTGGACCAACTTTGAAACCACCAGCCCCAACACAGAAGGCAAATTGTGAGCTCCTGAACTCCTGCACAACAGGCTTGACTAGGCCAAACAACCCAGCAAAGTGGGAAACTTTCAGCATTCACATCCCTAGCATGGAAAGCCAGTAATGAGGCCCCTAAGTCTGCAAAAGAAGCTTGGGACAGTCTACCCTGTGAGCTAGGAGCAGAGCTCAGTTTTTAAGAATGAGCAAAAAACTAAAAAGGGTCCTAGTCATAGAAGGGTACTGTGGTGACAGGGAAGATCAGAACACAAACCCAGAAAAGATCAGAAATGGCACAATTCTTACATATGAAACTTCAAAGGGGAATGTGAATTGATCTCAAAAGGTTCTCTTGGAACAGCTTAAAAAGTGAGAGAGGTAGAAGAAAAATTGAGAGAAAGAAAATGAGAGCTATGCAGGAGAATTATGAAAAAAAAATCAACAGCTGCAAAAAATATCAAAGCCTGGGAAAGGAAGCACAAAAATTGACCGAAGGAAATGATTCCTTAAAAAAGAATAAGCAAAGTGGAAAAGAGAAAAAAACATTGAAGAAAACAACTCCTTTAAAAGTAAAATTGTTCAAAAGGAAGAGGAGGTAAAAAAGCTAACTGAAGAAAATAATTCAATAAAAATTAGAATTGAACAAGTGGAAGCCAAAAACTCAATGAAACACCAATAATCAGTCAAAGTCAAGAAATGAAAAAATAGAAGAAAATGTAAAATACTTCTTTGGAAAAACAACTGACCTGGAAAGCAGATCCAGGGAAGATAATTTAAGAATTATTAGATTACCTGAAAGCCATATCAAAAACAGAGCCCAGACAATAACTTTCAAGAAATTATCAATGATAAATGCCCCGCTTTCTTAAAAATAAAGGGTAAAATAGCCATCGAAATAATCTATCCCCTGAAAAAGACCCCAAAATGAAAATTCCAAGGAATAGCTAAATTCCAGATCACATGAACAAGAAAATAACTGCAATCAGTCAAAAAGCCAGAAGGGAGCCAGTCAAGATTGCCTAGGTCTTGGCAGCTTTCATGTTAAAGAATTGGAGAGCCGGAAGCAAAGGAGCTTGGATTTACAACCAAGAATTAACTACCCAGCAAAACTGAACTAAATTTTCAGGGGAAAATGATGGAAATTTAGTGAAATAGGGGACTTTTCAATCAAAACTTGATCTTCAAATACAAGACTTAAGAAAAGCATAAAAAGTTAAACAAGATAGACTAGGACCTATACCAAAAAAAAAAAAAAAAAAAAAAAAAAAAAAAAAAAAACTTCAAATTGAGTACGTGACTGCAGTATGAAAAGTCACATCATAAAAAGATTAAGAGAAACACTGAAAAAAATACCTATCCAATCTATGATTAGGAGAAAAGTTCATGACAAAACAAGGAATAGCAAGGATCACAAAAGAAAAAATAGCTATCTTTGATAACATAAAATTAAGATGTGTTTGTACAAAAAGTGAAAAGGACCTATTTGTAAAGAAATATTTATAGCAACTCTTTTTGTGGTGGTTAAGATTTGAAAAATCAAAGGGATGCCTATCAATTTGGGAATGTATCAACAAGCTATGATATATGATTGTAATGGATTGTTGCTGTGCTATAAGAAATAACAAGTAAAAAGATTTTAGAAAGACCTGAAAGACTTATATGAACTGATGCATAGTGAAGTGAACAGAACCAGGAAAACATTTTACATAGTAACAGCAATATTGTTCACTGAAGAACTGTGAATGACTTAGCTATTCTCACTAATACAGTAATCTAACATAGTCCTAAAGGACTAATAATGAAGAATATTGCTATGGAGAAAGAAATGATATTGATTAAATGCAGACTGAAGCATGCTATTTTCACTTTTCATTCACTTTTTTTCTTTTATTAGAGTCTTGTACAAGATGACTAATATATAAATGTTTTATATAATTGCACATGTATATGCTTTATTGATTGCTTATTGTCTCAGGGAGGGAAGAAGGGAGGGAAGGAAGGAAAGATAGAATTTGGAACTCAAAACTTTAAGTAAATATATTTTTAAAAAACATTTTAATCAATCAAATCTAATAAAGCAAAACTTAAAAGGGAAACAATTTGGAAAAATATCTTTGCATCATATTTCTCTGATAAAGATTTCGATATTCCAAGATGTATAGGAAATTGATTCATAGTTATGAGGAGGTGTGGGGAAGGAAATCATTCCATTGAAAATGGTGAAAGCTTGGACTTTCTAGTGAAATATAAGGGGGGGGACACTTAGAGTAAGGATAGTTCACCACATTTGTGCACGACACCCAAAATTACATAGAACTGGGAAAAATGGATCTTACATCCTTCACAATGATATGCAGTCTCAACCAAAGGATCTTCAATTATTAAGATAATATCAAAACAAAATCATTTATATAATGCTTTATAAACATTATATAATTGATTCTCCCAATAACAATAGCAGGTAGGTGCTATTGTTTTCCACAGTTCACAGTTCAAAAAAATTAAGATAGGCAAGGGTTAAGTGATTTGCTCAGGATCACACAGTTTTCAAAGTTTCTAAGATGAGATTTGAACTCAGATTTTCCTGACTCAAAATCCAGTATTTTATCACCGCACCATTTAGCTGCCTAAGAAGTATGATGTTGGCAAATGAATTGTTTAATATTCGTTTCAACCAATCTGGTTTTGTCCAAAGAGATTTTTTTCAAGTCTTGAATGTTTAATATAAAATAATCGTTTTGAGTGAGGTTCCTTTTATTCTAATTATGCTATATAACATGAAATCCTTTAAGATTTCTTTTGCAATATAAAAACACTCTTGCCACAAGTATTTCCATCTTTCCTTGATAAGTGTGTACTCACTATTCTGCCCTTGAGGCAACTATATGGCATAGTAGATACTGGGCTTGGATTCAGGAAGACTAGGCATAATAACAGTATCTATCTCCTGAGGTTGTCATGAGCATGAAATAAGATGATAGTTGTAAAATGCTTGTGCAGTGCCTGGCACAAAATAGGAATTATATAAATGCTTATCCCTTCCCTGTTCCCTGCTCTGAAGCCCCTTTTTAATCAAACATTCGTTCTTAAGAATTTGTGCTGTCCCAGTGTCTGGCCAAGACAGAATCCTGGCTCAAAATTAGCTTGCTTAAACTGAATCCAGATGAGCCAAAGTGTCACTAATAGACAGAGAAAAGAATTCTAAAAAATGTCTGGAACTGCAACAGCTTTTAGAACATAAGGTATGCCTATGTTTCTTACTGCTTCAGTATTATACAATTCCGTTTTTAAAAATATGTATGGAGTGGCTACTATTGTGCAGTGCACCATGCTATACAATATAAGGGATATAAAGACAAGTGAAAATCAAATTCCTCAAAAATTTTACAATTTAGTTTTTTTTTTTTAAGTCAAATCTATGAATTTCTCATTGAGAATATTCCAACAAAACAGTTTGGAATTATGTCCAGGAGGCTTAAACTATGTATACCCCTTAATCTAGCAATACCCCTACTAAGTTTATACTCAGTGAGTACAGTGAAAAATTAAAAGGGGAAAGTACACATATATACAAAAAAAATTTTTTTTGTATTTTTGTGGTAGCAAAATTGGAAATTGAATGGGTACCCACTAATTGGGGGAAAGCTGAACAAAACTGTGCAATATGATTGTGATGGAATCATATTATAAGCTATAACAATGATTTCAGAAAAAAAAACATTTCAAGACATGTATGAACCAATAGAAATTGAAGATTATTATATACAATGACAATAATACTGTAATGATGATCAACTGTGAAAGACTTGGCTATTCTGATCAACACAATGATCCAAGATAATTCCAAAGAATTCATGATTTTTTATTAAAAAAACATGCTATCTACTTCCAGAAAGAGAACTAATGAATTCTGAGTATAAAATGAAGTATAATTTTCTATTTTTTGCGATATGAAAATGTTTGGCATAATTTCACATATATAATTAATATATTGTTTGCCCTCTCATTAGGTGGAAGAGGGGGTAGGAAAGAGAAGAGAATCTGGAACTTGAAATTTAAAAAGAAAAGAATTTAAAATATTTTTTTTTTAAAGAGGGAAATCATCACTATGCATGTAAGCAACTTTTGGTGAGTTGGCTGGAATTGTCCAAGGTCACTAAGCAAGTATATGTCAGAGGTGAGAACTGAATGTGTATCTTCTTGACCCTAAAACTGGCTCTTTAGCTATCCATTCTTTATTGCATGTTGCTACGGTTGCAGTTTTGTAAGAGGGATGACAATGAATTACTGTATTCAATTATTTTTCCTCTTTCTATTCTTAATATGTTTGAAGTATTATTTATTACCTTTAGTTGGCTTCAAGGCTGAACTTCTCTTTTCCTCATGATTTAAGGGGGAAGTAACTATACAGTACATAGTTCTAAGTTCTCAAAATATTTATTTTGAGTAATACTTGCTTATTATTCAAACATTTGTTTCAGACATTTAGACATTTTTAGCTTCCTGCTTATTTGAAATGAACTACCCATTTCACAGAAATGTGAGAAAAGTATATTTTACACTGTAAATGTGAGCAAATATCATTAGTAATGATAATATTAAAAACAAGTTCTTCTAAAAATCCATTTATTGGAATGTCTCCAAATTGTAATTTTATCTGTAATGAAAAAGTGTCAGTGACAATATTTTTTTTTCTGAGCTGTCAAATGTCTTGTGTTGAATTCAATAACTTAAAAAAAAATCCTAATCAACCTCAGTAGTAAAAGACACAATTACTATTAATCTGTGTAAATTTTTTTGCAAATAATTCTTTAGGAGGGTTAACAGAACAAGAAAGTTTTCAGCTTTAACTTGTGATAGAGGAGCCATTTGCCAGTAGCTGCTGGAGGTCTAACTCAGACCTATAGAATGAATCTCCTCTTGGGAAAGGATGATGATGTTACAAGGAGACTGAGAGGCAGTTGTGTTCTCTGTTGCTCTTCTCTCTTGCTTCCAATTTATTTCATTCCCAGTCCACAAGGAACATCTGTGTTAGTAAAGGCTGCTTTGCAACTCCTTCAAGTGTTGGGATCACAGCTGTGGAGGCTCTCAGAGAATTGACCAGCCCCTTCACTTAGGTGCGGTCCTTAACATTAACTAACATAAATCGTGGATTTGTTAAGGCAGAGGTCAATAAAATAAAACTGTAGCCATTACCAGATTAAAATAATGGAAAATATTTAATAAAAAAAAACACCATAGATGATGTTAATATGAGGTTTTTCTCAAATATTATGTGTTCTACAGGGAAACTTTATAACTAAATTAGTGCCCCCCCATTTTTATTTGAGTTGGACATCACTATCCAATAATATCATGAAAATTTGCTGAGGTTTTCTCTCATCTAATAAATAGATTACAATATTTACCATTTACTTTCCACAGGTATCCATAACTGATAACCATAACTTTTTTTGCAAATGTTAATTACACTGGCTTTTAGCTAAGTGACATATTAGAAATGCGTTTCAAAATATGTAACTTTTTTTTTTTGGCTGAGACATTTGGGATTAAATGACTTGCCCAGGGTTGCACAACTAGTAAATAATGTGTCTGAGACCAGATTTGAACTCAGGTCTTCCTGATTTCAGAGCTGGTACTCTTCTATAGAGCTGTGCCATCTAGCTGCCCCATGTAGCTCATATTTTAACTAAATCTGATATTTGCTTATGATCAAAATGACATCTCTGATTACCTCTTCTGAAATAAGTAGGGAGTTATACATGTTTTATAATATAGTTCATAGGAGTTATAAAAACAATTGTTAAAAGCACTCTATAATAAAAATATTATGAAATGCTAATGAGTGTGTTATATGTCATCATTTGGCCTTACCTCCTAATTTTCAAAACATTTTGCACTTTTGAGTGCTATACTTGTTTTTATCATGTTTCTTTGATGTTAAAAAAAATGTTAATATTTGTATTCCTATTTGTATAGATTTTTTTTGAACCCATGTCAATAAGAGTGATTGTAAGATGTACATTTCCATGTTATAGTCTTATTTTAAATCGAATCATTTTATTATGAATTAAAACAGAAACATAATGCAAATTATGCAAACCTTCTTGGCAGAGGTTAGAGAAGAAGAAAAGGAAAAGAAGGAATCAGATAAAGCTTCCCAGAGTGGATAGTTAGCATAAGCACAGAGGCAGCCTAAAGTGTTTTGACGAATAGCAAGTGGTCCACTTGGGCCATATGTGAGAGACATGGTAGGAAAGCAGTCTAATTGGGGGCGAAACATAAGGGAAAAAGACAGGTGACAAAAATGACTCGGGTTTTGAAGCTATGTGATTGAGTGATTGGTATTACTGTCTTAGAGAAATTAGGTAAACAGAAAGGAGGACCAGATTCTGGGGAGAAAATAGTTCATAGAATCTTCAAATCAAAGATTTGGTGCTATAAGTAAATTTAGTCATCTAGTTTAGTCCCTCTTTTATAGATGAACAGGGGCTCAAATAAGTTCGGTGAACAGAGGCCCTCTGACTCCAAATCCAGTGCTCTGCTCTGCCTTTTCAGGTTTATTCACATTACATATGAACTACCTGCAAGATATTTAGCATTCAAACAGGTAGTTCAAAATACTGTTCTGGAACTAGAGACATTAGGGGTTCAGACACATAGGTGTGAGAGTAATATTTGTTTTTTTTTCCCCCTTTGATTTGATTCAATAAACATTAAGTACCTACTCAATATTAGAGAAATCCTAGAAAAAGCATAGAATGAGGGGGAAAAGATAACAAGATGTTATTCGTATTCTGAATGAGCTTACATTCTAATATGGAAGAATGACATAGCCAAAAAATACAAAACAAAAACAAATCAAAGTAGGACATAATATATAAACTAGATGATCTCTAATCTCTGTTCTAAGTTATAAATCTGTGTTCTAAGAGCATTAAAAGTACAAATAAATCATACAAACAAGTTGAAAGTGAATAAAGTGGATTAAGATTTAGAATCAGGAAGACCTGGATTTGGTATTATACATCCTAAAATGCTGTCTCTGATCTTTGGGAACATGAACTAGTTTCCTAAGCTGTAAAATAGGGATAATAATATCTCTAGTACCTATTTAGCATTATTATTGTAAAAATTTCAAGTAAGATCATTTATCTAAAGCAATTAATTCATATTCTTTAATGCAAAATGACATTTCCAGGAAAGAGAGAGCAATTCTGACTGGGGGATTAAGAAAAGTTCCATGGAAGAGAAGGCATTGAGCTATAGTCCTCATAAGAATTATAGCTAAAGCTTTCATAGGAATAAGATCCCTGAAGGAAAACAAGATGGTTAAGAATTGAACCTTAGGGAACTCCTGCTTTTAGGAAGTAAGAAGAACGACAAGGAATCTAAATAAGAGTGGTTGAAGAGAGCTAAGAATTGCTTCTTATCATGTAAGTCAAAGGAGGAAAAAATTGACATAAGGAAAGATTGGTCACTGGTGTAAGATGGCTATACAGATGTCCATGGAGATGGAGGGATCGAATTAGGTCAGGGAAGTGTCATTGTTGACCTTGGAAAGAGTAGTTGGCAGTAGAATGTAAGGATGGAAGTTTGATTGCAGGGGTTTGATTGCAGGGTTTGAGGAGCAGCGGGTGGGCAATGATAAAGTAGAAGAAAGTATATATAGATATTTCCCAGTAAAAAGAAAACATTTCACCACACTAAAAAAAAATTCTGGTGCCTTGGATTGTGCCCCTTTTGAGTCAGTACAATGCTACAGGTGGCTTAGATTTTTGATTTTGACAAATAAATTGTCAGTCAACAAATATTTAAGTATCTTCTATGTTGCAAGGTGCTGAGTATGAAAGAAAGGCAGAAGACAGTCCCTATCCTCAAGAAGCTTAAATTAAATATGGGAGTCAACATACAAACCACTATGTACAAACTTTACACAGAATAAGTAGGAAATAATTAACAGAGGAAAAGCACTAGAATGAAGAGATATTTTGATATGAGTATTACCTTTTCCATATACACATCACAATCCTTCCACATCTTCTCATCCTGTGCAATTCATATCCATATTTTTCCATTAAAATTATTTGAAAGGGCAAGTCTCTTATTACAATGTAAAAAGAAAAACCTGCAGTGACAAATTCAAACCACCAGAGGGCATCATGTAGTTAACTAGCTCTTCCTAAAAGCTCTTCCCCTGGAATGGAGAAAGTGGTACTGGATGTGCCACTAGTCTTGACTTTGACAACCAGAACCCTGGTTAGGAATTAAGAAACTATCCCTAATATTCTTGATTTTTTAACTTCCAAGAAAGGGCTGAATTTCTTTGTCCTTTTCTCCCTAAGCTCCAAAGACAAAACGATCTTGGGAACTGAAGGAATTTGCCAAGTCCTTAATCCTACCCTTTTACTGAAGCCAGTGTCCTATATATGGATAGCCTTTGAGTTCCCTGATATTAGGCAGAAATGGTTCCACGTTTCCACTTTTCTTCCTTGCCATTTTCTTTTATATTTTAAAAAATGCATATTCACTTAGACTATTAATTAACTAGCATGCTTTAATTTCATTGTTGTACAGTTTTGCTGCTGCTATTTTCTCAGATAGTTTGTTAGTTTAATTAAATTCTTATTCAGATGCAATAAATTTCACAGAGTGGTCACTACAATTCAATAGAACTAAAAATTATGGGAATATACAGCTTAATGGGGACACTTTTTAAGATCAAGTAGTTCAATTAAGTTACATTTTAAGCTTTAAAATGCACAAAATATTTCTACCCAATTTATCTTCAAGACTAATTGTTCCCAAACTTACTTCTACCATGCTGACTTTTTTCTTTTTTTTAAATTGTGGTAAAAATTTCATCACTTAGCTCTGAATCTTACAGAAAAATCATGGAAGGGCTAGGAGAAGACAGTTGGTGCTTGTAGACTACTATTGTAGTGAAAACTCTGGAATTTCCACACAGCAACCCAGGAAGATATCAGAAAACAAAGCCTGATTCTTTTAAGTTAGAGTACTTCCTTTGGAAGTAGGAAAACAAGCACTCTTTAATCACTTGCCTTATGCCAGACATTGTATTAGTTATTTTACAAATAATTTTTCCATTTGATCCTTTTCATTTTGATCCCTTCAAGGGAGGTGTTAAATATCTTTGGAAAATATTTTAAATTTCTCTATTTCAGCATTCAGACTGGCAGTCTGGCAGTCCTTAACTGTTTCAGGACTTACTCCTCTGCCAGATGTTCATTCCTCCTCCATAGGTTTACAAATTGCTTTACTTTTTGCAGCAGGGTCAGTACTGCCTTTTAAGATTCAAGTGTTAAAATAGAGTATTTTAAATACTATCTTGACAAAGATTCCTAATGTCATGGTTCTCGTCAAAAACAAAGGACAACAGTCTCTATGTGCAGGAGTAAGAACTGCCTCAGTGAAGAACCAAATGGAACTGGCCAGTTAGTTAAGCAAGATAGTTTCTTTCTTTTCCTTTTCCTCTCCTCTCATTTCCTGTACACTACTCTCCTCCCCTCTCCTCTTCTTTTCTTTCTTGTCCTATCTTTTCCTTTCCTATTTTTCTTTCCTTTCCCTTCCCTCTGTCCACATAGGGTATCATACTCTTATCTGCAGGTGCTCTGTCCACAGCAGTGTAAATTTTTATAGCTGAAACCTTACAAGATAACTTGGAGTTTATAGATTAGAACTATGCCTTAAATCTAAATATCTCTGGTTCTCATTGATCGATTGATAATAGGTCCCAGGCCAAGGTCATTCTCTGCCTCATTTCTTACCTAGCCATAATCATTGACTGGGCATTGCCAAAACTATTAAAGGCCTTGGCTTAAGAAGCGCAAGGGCTCCCACTGCATCCAGGGCCACCTCCAGTCATCCAGATCTATATTTTGCCACTGGACGCAGGTGACTCAGGAGGAGAAAGTGATGCTGGTGACTGTATTTCTAGTCTACAACCTTACTTAATTCCAATTCACTTGTATGTCATGGTTCCCTGGCGTCATGGTTGTCTTCAGGAATAAAAAACAGCAACAAAGATACGCCAGGGAACTAGGGAATCCTCTACAACTTTTAACTTACAGAGAAATTAATGATTGACAGAATTGGCTACTAGCAAGTATACTAGCTGAATATTCAGTTTTCCATCTTTCATCTAGATAGTATGGATTAACACACATCAGAATCCAGTGAAAAATATATGGCCTCTGATAAATGAAATATTGAGTAGCAAATGATTCTTCCACTGTAGATATACTAATGGCCAGTGATTCTATAACAGTATGCCATTGTACCCTGGGCATTCCAATTTAGTGGGAGCTTTTAATGAAAGCTTAAGGGCATTTTGTAGATGAAGGAACTTGTTTTGGATATATGGGGCTATTTGCTTTAGGCTTGCTAGGATCAATGAAGAGAAGTGCAGAAAGTTGACTTTAGCAAGTTGTTAGCCCAAAGACTGAAAAGGCTAGAATTGATATTAAGAAAAGTAAACTAAAAGAATTTCATTAGAATGAAAAACATGTTTTCTGGATGCATAAGTGCACTCAGAAATGTTTTCAAGGTTACCTGTAGCATTTTGTCATATTTGAATTGGTTTAAAGATGATTCTCTAAATGCAGTTCTTTCCAAACTTAAGTGTAGCCTTTTTAGTATCGCAGCCCTACTCTGATGGTAATAAGCAAATGGAAATTTCCTGCTGGTTCAGTTAAATTTTTGAGAGGTTCTGGTATCTGGCTTTACTCAGAAAACTTAGTTTTTTGGATCTTTTGTGCAGGATTTGGAATATCATAGTTATTATGGAGTACAAACACTAGACCCTTCCAAAATGATTCTCTAAGGGTTAAGGTATTTTTAGAATAACACATTAGCTTCCAAACTATACATACATGGCATATTTCAGTCACTTGCTAACAGTATCTTACATAAGATGCCTGCAGAGCATATTATATGTGACAGCCACATTGCTTGTTCCATGAAACATAAACCAATAGTATGTCTTTCATTTTGCCAGTTATTAAAAAATGTATTTTTCCTTTGATTCTTACATAAATAGGCTATTTTAGACAGATGAAATTTCATACTGAAAAATAAATATGTAAAAACTTTATAGTAAGTACTTCATAGTCATATATATTATTTCAACAAAAGCTCAAATAACTGATCTCCCGGTTTATACCACTGACCAGAAAAGTAAAAAAAAAAAAATCCCCTAAAAACCAACAACAACAAAAAAACAAAAAAAATCTCTCTTCTTTTGGCTGTTCAACAGAAACAAACTGGGATCAGGAGTTCATAAAAATATCTGTCCTCCATTGTTATACCTGGATACCTTAACTACTCAAAAAGTTTGAATGTGGTTAAAGAGCGAATAGAATCTGTGGCTTTGAAAGCCTGGCTGTATTCATTGAGCACAGAAGCAGATAAGAATTTGAGTTTTTAGGTGTGTTAGAATGCTAGCCCATTTAAAATTAATGATTCTGTGAATGATTGCTTTCCATGTTTTTTACATGAGTTGTTTATTCTTCATAAAGTAATTGACTATTGAAATACTGAAATTGACTTTTTGAAATGAAATTTGAAGTTATCAATTCTCTTTTTAGGAAACATTTCTTTATTATAGCCATCAGTAAAATTTATAATCGACATTATTGACCTTACTCAAAACTAGACTTCTTAGCATTCATTTTTTTCCCTGAATTTTGAGTTCCAAATTCTCTCCCTTCTCACATCTCCATCCTGTTGAGAATAGCAGGCAATATGTTAGTTGTACTTGTGAAGAAGTAAAACATATTTCCATATTAGCCATGTTGCAAAAAAAATTATTAGAAGTAAGAAATATGAAGAGAAAAAAGTGTACATCAGTCTGTACTTAAGTTCATCAGTTCTCTTTCTCTCTAGAGATAGATAGCAATTTTTATCATGGGTTCTTTGTAATTGTACTAGATCATTGTATTGATCAGAATAGCTAAGTCTTTGACAATTGTTCACCATTACAATATTGGTTTTTTTTATTATAGTTTTCTCCAGGTCTTAATTCAATTTGCATTAGTTCTTATGTCTCCCCCCCAAACCAGACTTCTTAATGTTCAAAAATACATTAGTTCAAAAAAAATCAGAATTACTAATTGCAATTTACCATTTAAATATCTGATTAGCTATAAGGGCCTTTCCAGCTCCAAGTAAATCTGTCATCCTATTGTCCTTATTTAAGGGTTAAATGGACTTAAGTTCCTAAGTCAGGATAATTTTTTTTTTGATGGAACTTTAAGGTCAACAGCTGGTTAACATCTATATAACTTGCATTTCTTTGAAAAAAATTTGTCATTCTATTGAGGTTAGGTAAATGTTATTTTTTGCATAGCACATCATCTCTTTTCTTGAAACTTTTCATGAATTCTTAACTAAATTTGTTGTATCTTTTAGTAGTTGAACAAAGCGAAAAATACTAGCCATTTAAACTCCCAAATCATACCATTTAAAATTAACAAACATGTTGAAATATTTCCTTTTTAATAAAACTCATTTTCTAATGCTCCTCTAGTATATCAGGCTGAAGAACTTTGTTCAGAATTGGTTCCTTTTAAGTACAGATTAGGTTTGATGTTATATGTTGTTTTTGCTATTTTCCATAATGCCTTGAATGGATATATTTTTAAATATTCAAGAAGTTATGATTCTTTCTAATTATTTTGAAATGGCTGCATATTGGGTGCCCCCAAACTCAAATTTAGAATAATTCTCTGTATCTCTATGCATTGCTTCACTGTTTAGAAACATTCTATTTTTAAAAGAAAAAGTTAACTGTTACAGCCTGACTTTCATGATTTATGTTTTTCAGCTGACCATTAATTGTTTTCTTTTATAACTATTTTCTGAGTAGATTTGGCATAGTAAATTATAACATTTTAATGATGTGAAGACAGGCATAATTTAATCTCTGTCTAAAGATGTCTTAAGATGTCACTGGTGTAAAAATTTGTATAAATGATTGTGCTGTTTTTTGGTAAGACAAATGCTTTCCCACAGCATTTCATTCCTAGCATGTGTGTCTGCTATGGGCATAAAATTGAATGTTTATTATCAGTTGAATGTCCCTGAAGAAGACATTTTCTAAGAAAAGGATAAGAAGATATTGAGATAAATGTATCATTAGACATAGAAAATAAACTTAAAATGAAGCAGTGCATAATACTTAAAATTTTAAAAAGATTAACTATACTTGAAGTATATCCTAAGTGTCCTTCTTTGCTTTATGTGAAGTACTGCTCTCTACCCTCTCATCCATTTAGTTTCTTGTTTTTCTTTTAGAGTTAATGGGATATATATATATAAAATTTTAAAAGAAACCCTTTTAATTTCACAGGGTATATTATAAAGTAGGGAATACACAGTGGCAAACAAAATACAAAATGATTTCTTTTTCAGAGAGCATTATGTTTTGCTTAGAAAACCCAAGAGAAACAACAGACATTATTTAAGATAATTAATAGCTTTAGCAAAATAATGAAATACAAAATAAATCCATAAAACTAATCAAAACTTTTACAAAAATTAATAAGAATAACCACAAAATTATAAAACATGTGGGAATCACTCTGCCAAACATACTCACTGATTATATAAATACAATCACAAATTTCTCTTTTTAGAAAGATAGATAAATAGTTGGATGGATGTGAAACTCATTATTCATATTTGGGTTCTACCTATATAGTAAAAATTATGCCACTAAAATTAATCTACATACTTAGTGCTGTGCTAATCAAATTACCAGTCTTTGGAAAATTTTATTTGGAAGGCTCTGTAGTATTACAGGACTTCATGATATCAGTGTAACATCATTTACAAACTGTCTGTCTATATAGTACCTCTCCCTCTAGAGAGAATTCTAAACCCAATTGTGATCACAGGTTAAAACTCTTGAAGGATTCAGTGTGTCTAGTGAAGAAGTTTTAAATAATAGTTGGATGTGATAGAGGAGTTGCATATGAAAAAATACAATCTTTAAAAAAGGTTAAAAAAAAGTCAGGCATAGCCCCAATCAAGGTTATATAGTTTTTGTCATTTGTATTGCTTTGCTCCATTAAATCAAGGACAACTCAGTTGGCTTTTAAAGATTTAGAAGTCCGAGAGATGAGATTTCTTTTATAACAATATGTCAGGCCAAAGAATTGTGTTCCCTTGCCAGTATCTGCCAACTTTTATTTCAGCGACATACAAAAAAAAAAAAAAAAAAAAAAAGCCTCTATAGAATATCTGGTAGTATTGCTATTTGGTTTTGTTTTTAATCATTATTTTATGGAGAAGATTTCCCCCACCACCAACTGTTAAGGGACAGGTCAATTCTCCAAGAGCCTCCACAGCTGTGATGACAGCATCTGAAGGAGTTGCAGGGCAGCCTTTGCTGACACAGGTGTTGTGGACTGGGAATGAGATAAATTGGAGGCAGAGGGAAGAGGAGGGAGGTCAGACAATGCAGCGGCCTCTCAGTCAGAGAGGTCAGAGAACAGCAACTGTCTCTCAGTCTCCTTGTATCATCCTCTCACAAGAGGAGATCCATTCTGGATTGGATCACCAACAGCCAATGTTAGGTGGCTCCCGTGTATTCCAACAACTTTCCCGGGTATTCCAACAGCTCTCCTGTGTATTCCAACAACCAACACATTTTACCCTCAGGAAAGAGGACTGCCCTTTTGTACCTAGTTCCTGGTTTCTGTAAAATGTGTACTGCTATCATGAACTGTTCAGCTGTTCAAGAATAAATGGTTCTTCAGGACCCTTGCAATGGTTATGCATACGATATATTACTTCTATTTAAAGAGGTAGTGGGATGCCATTTCCAGTAAAGGATGAGCCATTGTGTTGCTTTTATTCTATAGTTTTTATTTACATTCATGATGAGGATAATGAAGTTTACTGGTAAGAGGAGTAGTTGTGAAAAGTTGAGGCAGGTAATAGAGATGATTAGATATTAATGTGTTAATAAGGTATTAACCTTTCAACTCCACCCAACTCCCTTTAATGAAGTTCCCCTGATGGAATTAAGGTGGCAGCCTGCCATCAGCTGGCAGAAGATTAGTCCCATAGTGGATCCACATTTAAAAGCTAATTTACTTCCTTATAGCCAGATGAAACCTGGGAGCAGTTTTGTGGAGTGTGATTCCTAATCCTATACCAGCAGGAAGTAGAAGAGCTGGAGGGAAATCTCAATTGACATTACAGTAGAGCTGTTCCTCCATTAGGAGACATTGCTCAGGAGGAAGCTTGACTCAGGGTTCACACATATAACACCAGAAGCATTCTAGAAGACATCTGTATCCATAGTCACATCCTCTGATGCTGGATGTACCTTCACTCCTGTTTTGTGATACATTGGCCCAGAAGGAAGAACTTGAGATAGATGGAACCTGATCTGCCAGATGCAGACTGTGTGGGATGTGTGATTGACCTGCTTTTCCAAATTAATTAATCAGAGACATCTTCAGGTACAAAGAGCTAATGGGATATATTTTTTAAAAATATATTTGTATTATAATCTTTTGCTTGCATAGGTTTTGAATTTTCCCCTATATCCCTCCTCTCTTTTCTCCTCTCAAAGAGCCATTCTATATAACAGTATTTTTAAAGAATAAAAGAAAAAGAAAGAAAGGGAAGGGAACCATTTAGCAAAACCTGAATGCATTAAAAAAAAAAAAAAAAACCTGAAAGTATATTCGGTATTCCACTCCTGTGGTCTTTCCAATTGTACAAAAAAGGAGAGGTATCTTCTCATGTCTCCTTTGAGGCTATACTTGTTCTTTATAATTTTATAATACTAGCTTTTGATTGTTTTATAGTGGTTCTTTCCTTTCACATCATTGTCTTAATTGTGTAAATTGTTTCCTTAGCTTAGCTTCATTTAGCATCAGTTCATGTACATCTTTTCATGCTTCTCTTACTCATCAAATTTATTGTTTCTCACAGCACACTAAACAAACACAATTTGTTTAGCTCTTCCCCAACCAGTAGAAATCTTTCTTTTTAGTTCTTTACTACCACATATATACACATACCAATATAAATATAAATATCTTATATATATTTATATATTTTATTTATATTTATTATATGTAGGCATATACGTGGATATTTACATATAGTTGCATGTATATAATACACACATTTTTATAGACTTTCTTCTTATCAGTGATGTCTTTGTAGTAGAATTTTTGTAATAGAATGGGTAAATGGATTTGGATATATTAGTTACATATAATTAGTCACAATTCCACCAATCTACCTTCCTGCAGCTCCCTGAACATTAACTATTCCTCTCTTTTATAATTATTACTTATTTGCAGGATATGTGGTAAAATTTAAGCATTGTTTTGATTTGTATTTCTTATTAATGATTTGGAGCATTCTTTCATGTGCTTGTTAATAGTTTGCCATTCTTCTTTTGAATACTGTTCATATTCTTTGAACACTTAGTTATTGGAGAATGGCTTTTGACTAGTGGTTTCTATATTTCAGATGACCAGAACCCTTCTCTGAGAAATTTGATACAAAGATTTTTTCCCCATTTCCTCACCTTCCTAAATGTTTGATTTTGTTTGCGCAGCTTTTCAATTTCATATAATCAAATCATTTATTTTTATCTTTTGTAATTGCCTTTGTCCCTTGTTTGGTAAAAATACAGCTTTTATCCATAGTAATGAAAGATATGTGATCTACTGCTTTTCTAATGAAATATATTTTTTTAAATAATCACCCAAAAATTTCTTCAAGGTCTTTAAATTAACTTTTAATAGTCTTTAAATTAACCTTTAATAGCTTCAATGTTCTCATCTTCAGAATGCAGATAATAAAAGCACCTACCTCATAGAGTTGTTGTAAGTATCAAATGATATGATATATGTAAAGCACCTTATAATTTTAAAGCACTATATAAAAACTAGCTATTGTTACTGTTTATCTGTGTCTAAATCTTATACTTCATTTACATTTGTGTTATATCAGTATACCTTCTGCCACTATCTTTTAACTACTCTCTCATATAAAGACCCTTCTCCTTATTTAGGCAAACCCTCTACATGTACAAGTGAGTACATCCCACCCCATCTTTTCTACCAGATTGGCCTTGCTATCATCCACACTTTCTCACTTATCTTTAATCTCTCCCTCTCTACTCGCTGCTTCCCTACTGCCTATACATATGCCCATAACCTTCCCATCCTCAAAAAAATCCTCCCTTGATCCATCAACCTAGAGGGACATCTATGACAGGTATCTCTACTTCCTTTTCTCTCACTTTCTTGACTATAATCTGAACTCTAACTTCATCATCTGACCAGAACTTCTCTCTTCAAAGTTACAAATGCTCTCTTAATTGCCTAATCTAATGATCTCTTCTTTCTTTGTTTTCAAGACATTATCTTCTCCTAGTTCTCTCACTTATATGACCACTCATCCATCTCCTTTGCTAAAATTCCATCCAAGTAACAATTTCTAATATAGAAGTCCCATAGGATTTTTGCCTGGGCTCTCTTCTCTTATTCTCTATACCAGTGGTTCTGAAAATGTGGTCTAGAGAATCCTAAGGATCTCCAAAAACTTTTCAGATGGTCTACAAATTTAAAAAATAGTTTTTATTTCTAATATGGCAAATACCTATAAATATAACTCACACAAAAAAGAACCCTTTGGATAAATCCTCAGTAATTTTTACTAGTATAACTAGTAATACCAAGAACAAAAGTTTGAGAGCCACTGCTTTATACCAAAGCTTCTTAAACTTTGGTCCCAACCCCATAGGAGTTGAAAAACTGAATGTGAGGGTCACAAAAAATTTGGCAACAGTAAAAAATTTCTGAGCACGATGACCAAACATTAATCCAAAATCAAATGCATAGTGAATCTGAGGTGTCTCTGGCAGCACTTGTCTGTGTTGTATTGTACTACTTCACTGCAGCCTTGGTTTTGAACACATAACATGAGCACTTTGCATGATGCATGCGTGAATGCTGCCAGAAACACCTCAGTTCAGAAATGGAGTCTTGTAAAAATTTCTTGAGTGAAAAGGTGTCCCAGATGGAAAAAGTTTAAGAAGCCCTGCTCTAAATCATTTCACTTGGTAATCTCATTGGCCCTCATGGATTCGGTTATTTCTATGCTAATCAAATCTATTTATCCAGTTTTCACCTCCCTGTTGACCTCCAGTCTCATATCTCACAACTCCAGTTTTCTATTGGACAGACATCTTAAGCTCAACATCTTAAGCTTAAGTTTCCAAAACTGAACTCATTCTTTTTCTCTCTAAACTTTCCCCTTTTCCTGATTCTATAAACTTCCCAGTCTTCCCAGTCACAACCTAGGTGTCATCCTCAAATATTAACTCTCCCTACCACTCTCATATCCTATCCATTGCCAAAGCCTACTGACTTTACCTTCATAATATGTCTCTTATAGGCCCCCTTTTGTCCTTTGATACTGCCACAATCAGCGTAGATTCCTTCATCACTTTATGTCTATGATATTTCATTAATCTTCTGATTGTATTCATTCCAGTCTATCTTCCATTCATCTGTGAAAGTGATCTTCCTAAGCTGTATATCTAACCATGCAATTCTCTGTCTCAGTAAAATCCAATGGCTCTTTGTCACCTTTACAATCAAAGCTTCTGTTTAATGTTCAAAACCTTTCATAACTTGGAACCTTCTTACATTTCTAATTTTATTACATCTTATACCTTCCCCATGTATTCTACAATTCAGCAATATTGGCCTCATAGCTTTTCCTAAAACAAAACATTCTTAGCTCTTGGCTCTGGGCATCCTACATGTCTGGAATGCTCTCCCTCCTTCTCTCTTCCTTTTGGCTTCTCTCAAGAACTCCTGATAAAATCCCACCTTCTACAGGAAACATTTCCTAAGCCTCCTGAATTTCCCTCTGTTGATTATTTCCAGTTAATCATGGATATGGCATATCTGTACCTAGTTGTTTACATGTTGTCTTTCACTTTAGACTGTGAGTTTCTTGAGAATATGGACTGTGTTTTGCCTTTCTTTTTATCCTTGTCCCTTAGCACAAAGTATTTTATGTTTATTAACTAACCAGTCTGAAAAATCTGCTCAAATTTGAGTAAATAATAGTCATAAATAAGATATATGTCTGCCATCCTCAACAACGAGATCAACCAAATCATTTCCAATGGAGCAGTAATGAACTGAACCAGCTACGCCCAGATAAAGAACTCTGGGAGATGACTAAAAACCATTACATTGAATTCCCAATCCCTATATTCATGCCCACCTGCATTTTTTATTTCCTTCACAAGCTAATTGTACAATATTTCAAAGTCTGATTCTTTTTGTACAGCAAAATAACGTTTTGGTCATGTATACTTATTGTGTATCTAATTTATATTTTAATGTATTTAACATCTACTGGTCATCCTGCCATCTAGGGGAGGGGGTGGGGGGGTAAGAGGTGAAAAATTGGAACAAGAGGTTTGACAATTGTTAATGCTGTAAAGTTACCCATGCATATAACCTGTAAATAAAAGGCTATTAAATTAAAAAAAAAAAGATATATGTCTTAGGGATGGCTAGAATTATAGTACTTTTGTACTTTCAAACCCCAAAATATTGTAAATTATCATCCTTAGAAGGTACCTAAGTTGTCATATAGTCCAGTTCCCTCATTTTATAATTGAGGAAATAGCTAGACCCAGCAGAAATGAGACTTGAACCCAGGACTCCTACATCCTAGTCCAGCAGTCTTTTCCATATACCATGATATACATAAAAATTTTAATTATTGCCTATGATGAAATAGTTTCTTTGTTCTTGGCTGAGAATTATAGACCTACTTAATAACTAGATGGAATGGGGCATGAAATTTCTTCCCTGTTATTCCTCCAGAGTCTTACTCCAGTGTCTCCCCATGGTAAGGACATGATCTTAGGACATGATCCAGCATTCTCAAAGTATTGCCAGTGGAGTACTCTGTCATATCTTATCAAATTAGAAAGTCTTCAGGTACAATTCTAGCAGTAGATAAATTGGCAATTGAAGACTTGTTTAGTGAAGTTCAGTAGCTAGTGGGCCTACTTACTAGGTACAGAATCTTCTGGCCCCAACTCATGCAGCTATCTCCTTAGGCATAAATAGTGGAGTGGAAGACATAATGACACTAATGAAATGAAAGATCCTTGAAACAAAAATCACTATCATACAGTAACTCATATTAACCTCTGTGGAAATATACATGCTTTTGTAGCCAAAAATGGCATGGCTTCCCAAGTTAAACTTTGGATTGATAACTCTAGTAAATTACATTGAACCAAACATGTCCTTTTTCTTATATCTCAGCAATTCACATTCACAAAAATAAAAAAGGGAGGCCCAAGTATGATGATATGGATAGAGAGCCAGCTTAGGAATCAAGATGATTTGTTTTCAAGGCCTGCCTCTGACATAGGTAGGCTATAAATCTGAACAAGAAATTTAACACAGTCAACTCTTTAATTTTAAGTTGAAGAATAGTTGCCTATTGGTAGAGGGCATTTCCTCTCTAGGAATTCTTTATAATAATTAAGGTATAGGTCTATGCTCTTTTCCTCTCCCATCCCAACTTCAGTCCAAAGATAAGAAGGTAGTATATACATATAATAACACTTTACTAACCCATACATTATTTATAGGGCAACCTCAGCTTACTAAAATTAACATTAAAAACAAGGGATATTAATATTCAGGACAAGCAAGGAGATAGTAATAAAAGAATACTAAAAGGCCTCAACAAATTAATCTATCCCAAATGAAATATGGCTATTCTAGATTATTTAAAGAGTTGGCAAGTAGGATTTTAGAGAATGAAATGGGTTCAACAGAATTGGAGAAAAGTAAATTTTGTCCTACTTTTCAAAAAGAGAGACGGGAAAGGTAGATAGGTTAGGAATGAGAATGGGGCTGGCAATCTGTAGACCAATGAACTTGAATTCAATTCCTAGCAAAATTTTATAGCATATCTGCCTGCCTCAAGGGTCTTCTAGTCATCTTGACTTATGTCTTGCCCCTGAACTTTAGTGACTCTGAAAGAAAGAGTGAGGATGTTGACTTTGCTCAGCTCTGCCTCACTTAAATCCAATTAATGCACAAGTCAAGACATCGCCCTTATGACATCATTGGTCTTCTTTTAGAATGAAGGATGAGCTCCAACAATAGCAAAATCTTTCTAAAAGGTTATTCTATTCATGTCACATATACACCCCTCAATAAAATCAAGTGGCTTCTGTTATCATGCTCCCTTTACCTCACTTTTCAGCTTTCTTTTGTGTATTGCCCATTAAACTATAAGTTTCTTGATAGCAGGGACTGTCTTTCTTTTTCTTATTTGTTATCCCCAGCACTTAGTAGTGTCTGATACGTAGTCGATGTTTGAAAGATGGTTGTTGTATCATAAGACCATAGAGTTACAAATAGTAGGCACTATACAATTCAATCCCATCATTTCACAGCTGAGAAAATTGGGACTCAGTAAAGCCAGTGACTTGTTCCAGGTCACACTGGTAAACAGAGCCGGATTTCAAACCCAGATACTCTTATTTTCAGAGTCATTTTGATACCCCATTGCTTCTTCCCTAAGGAACATTATGAGCATAATAGCCATAAGACACCTCAAATATTAGAAGCATTATAATGGAACAACTGACAGTAGCTGGATTAAGTAGTAAACCCATAGATGCCCCCTTTTACTATGAGAACATTAATTCTAGAGAGTGACAGATATCATCCTAGAACTCTACTATTGATAGAGCTCTTTTCACTATTCTCTCTTAGTCATTGCTTTCTTTCTATAGTAATGCATTGTCTTGTACAGAATAAGCAGTTAATAAATATTTGTTTATAAGTTAAATAATTTAAATAACTGGGCTACTTGGTAGCACATCCTACACCATGTGGAAAGTATTTTTACTACCTAACCCAGTGATTAAGAACAGATGTTACATATCCTTAAATTCATTTTAAGGAAATTTTTGTATAATTTAATCAAATAGACAAAGAAGCACTTTGTGCCACAAAACTGGACATGTATTTCTTTTCCATGACAAATATCAATGGTAATAGTGTTATGTGCTAACTAAAAAGTTGTTGTCTTTCAGATGTTGTAGCTGTAATATAGGCAATGGGATTGCTAGAGAAACTGAGTGTAAAATCTGTGATCATGTCAGCTATTGTCAAGTCAGTAAAAGGGTGGATGAGAATATCACAGTGTAGAATTGGTCTGTAGCTTGATGCTGTATTGGTGTTAAATTATTCCAAAAAGTATTCCAAGAAACATGCTGGCTGCCCTAATTTATTTTTATTAGTCATTGGCACATCATTTTGTCAGCATATTAGCAGAATTTAGCAAAAGCTTTCACAGCTGTATTACCATTAAAAATCTTTGGCTTTGTAAAGAATATCTTTTGTTCCAACCTGGTCCATCATTTCAGTCCTCTCCAAGTATCATTATTCTGTAACACTGTACTGATTGGGGCAATTAGTTTATAATCTATCTGTATCTTCAGTACCCACACTATGTGGACATTATCATAAAAACAATTTTTATAATATTACTAAATTATTGAATGGTATGAATTTTTGTAAAGAGCAACAGCATATTAATGCACTAATTACTTAAGAGGTGCTCAGTACATCAATATATATATATAGCTTATCATTGATGATGGGCATTGAGTCAGATTAGAAACCATCAACTGTTCCATAACTACTCACTATTGAATAGCTTTATTCTTAAAATGAATTTTTCTAGGCAAAATAAACTAATAATTGCTAAGAAGCAGGCCTACTGATAGTACTTACATTTTGACAGTATTGGCTTGACTTGTACTCTAAAGCCATATTGTTGTCCTGCAGTGTTTTACAGGATAAGGTCCAAGATTTTATAGTATGGCCAAATGTTTGCCACCAGTTTAAGCACCAATTTAAACACAGTTTTCTTTTGTACTATAGGATAATTTTTTTTTGAGCTGGAAGGAATTTAGAAATTATCTCATCCTAGCTCCTCATTTTACAAGATGGTGAAACTTGAAGCCTGTAGAAGTTGAATAACCATAAGTGCCCAGGGTCATACATAGTTTGACATGGCACAGGTAGGATTTGAAACCCAAGTGCTATTCCTCTTCAAAAATCTACTTTTATTTTTTTGCTTTTTTCCTGAAAACTTAAAAAAAAACTAAAATCCTATGACATTGAGGATGGAAGAAAGAGATATATTCTATGAGGAAAAATAAATATAGATATTTGAGCAATCTTTCCTTTTTTCCTTAACAAATATTTTCAGATGGGCTTTTGAGTTACTTGCTAGTAATGATTTCCCAAGAAGAACTGAGGATCCTGGAGCTAATGCAGCTCTTTTACTCTTCAGAGCCTAAAACAATAGGCTTGATGAAAATGATATCTCACTGAAACTGAAAAGCATGAAAGAAACAAGCTATTATGGAGGAACATGAGGTTAAAATTCCTTCATCCTGCCTAAGCTACATGTCCAAGAAGCTTTTTTCGCTTTAGGTTTCTCCAGAGTGAAATAATGCTCTGTAAGAAGGTGAATCAGTTTACATTTCCAAGTTAAATGCAGAATAACCAGCAACTCCAAACAGACAATGCAACAGGTCTGGGCAAAACCAAGGAGTCTTAGAATTGCTTGCAAGAACATTCAGTTCCTTTAAGATTATTAGCCTCTGTTTTGTAAGGCACATCTTCAGAGAATTCTGATATCTATCCAGTTCTTTCCCCGTTTTTAATGGAAAAACTTTCATTTTCTCCAAAGGTTTATACAATATTTCTATTGCTTGAGTGAAGATTAACTGGAATAATGCCCTTACCCATATTTATTTCATTAAGTGATAGTACTATATAAGACTACTAAATGAATTAGCATTCAAATATTCTGTGCTATCTGACTTCAAATAATTTTTACATAGTTTTTTTCTAGTTTTAAAATACAAGCTTTATTGTATTATGAGACAGTTTTCAACAAAGTATGCTTCAATTAAAGATTAAGTATATTTCTAAAAGTAGACTGTCAAACAAATTCCTGTAAGTTCGATTCTATTTTTCTAATTGATTTACCTTGCAATGTTAGAGTGTACTATTGAGGCAAGAGTGTGGGGTGGGAAATTGACCTTAAGTTAGGGAAAACCAAACTTCAGAATGCAATAAACCCATTAAAATCACACATTATGTGGGGAAAATCTTATATTTTTTATAAAACATAGTCTAAGTAAATAATATAATACAAATAACATCCACATATTGATATTTTGCCCTCAAAATCTGTTTCTAACTGAATTTTGTTTTCTTGTGTGCTTTTATAAGAAGAAACCTGAAAAAAATATTCAGGGGCAGGGATAATAAAATTTCTCTTATTCCAGTTGTATACCTGGAGTTGTAGTTGTACACATACAAGCCCAGTGAAGTATTGTACATTCAGCTAAATTTGGAGGTGATCATCACCAGATTGGCCACATAATGATCAATTTTTCATAATAAGCAAATTCCAAAGCTACTAAAACATAGAAAAATTGTGATCTATGTTGGTGGAGAAATTACCCACCCTAAAAGTTGTGAAGTTTGCTGCATTGTTATTTCAATGGATAACATCTGTATTTCAATTCAATAAAAATTTACTGAGTACTTTCTGTATACAAAACAATGAAGTATTTGAGAACACCAAACTTAACACAGTCCTTGGCCTTAGGGAAGCTTACAGTTTAAGATAAGGGATAAAACATGTAGAGAAGTAAGCATCCTATAAAGTTGAATGTAATAAAGACAGGTGCTCCAAGAAATTTGAGGAGAAAAAGATCACTTTTAGCTGGAAAAATCAGAGAAAACTTAACAGAGAAAGTGGTACCTGAGGTAGCTTGTTTTTTTGTTTTGTTTTGTTTTGTTTTAAAACAATTTTAAAGCTTTTTATTTTCAAAACATACATACTTATTTTTCAACAGTCACTCTTGTATTGGAACACTTCTGTTCCAATTTTTTTTTCTTCCTCCACTCCTTCCCCTAGACAGCAAATAATCCAATATATGTTAAACGTGCAGTTCTTCTATACGTATTTCCACAATTATCATGCTGCACAAGAAAAATCAAACAAAAAGGGAAAAAATGAGAAAGGAGACAAAATGAAAGGAAACAAAAACAAACAAAAAAAAAGTGAAAATACTCTGTTGGGATCGATCCATAATTAGTTCCCACAGTTCTCCCTCTGGATGCAGATGGTTCTCTCAATCATAAAACTGATGGAACTGGCCTGAATTACCTCACTGTTGAAAAGAGTCTTGTCCATCAGAATTGATCATCATATATTCCTGTTGTTGCTGTTTACAATATTCTCTTGGTTGGTAGCTTGTCCTTAATGAAAAAATATTTCATTTGTCATCATTATTTGATATTAAAGTACCATTCAGATCTGAGAAGTACCTTTGAAAATGCTCCCCTTGGCCAAAACTAAAATTTGCTTGAAAATATCTAAAAAAAATGACAGAATGATATGTCAGACAAAATAAAATTTATCTCCTAACAAGCATTTATTTTGCATCTACTATGTGCCAGACACATAGTAGCATTTAATAAAAACATTATCTCATTCGATTGCCATAACCACCCTGAGAGTTAATGGGTTATTGTACATAGCAATTAAGAAAAGATTTTGAGGGCTTCCTAAACTTCACACCAGTAGAAAATTCAAAAATTTTCAGCTCTTTTAAAGGATTTAACAAAATCATTTTGAAAAGAAACACACTTTTAAAAGGATGAATTTGATAAACTGGAATATGAGGAGGCAGTTACTTGTGTGATAAGGAAACTTGAAACTAAGGCAAGACTACAAATATTTATTATGTGTTCACTATGATAAGAGCTAGTGATATACATACAACAACAAGAAGAAAACAATCCCAGCTCTCAAGGATCCTGTATTTTCGAGGGGAAAGACAACTCAAAATGAAGATGAAAAGCAGGGGTTGAGAGGTAGTGTGGAAGAAGATATCTGCCAGATGGAATCATAGTGTCTGAGTCCAGAAAGTTAGAAACACAGTTGGGAGGTGAAAGATAGCTGGCCTGGCTCTCCCCTCAAAATGGAGGGTTCAGGAGAACATCAATAGGAGAAGGTAGCTAATGTAGCAAAGGGCCATTCCAGGATGTAAAGATGACAGAAGTGAAAGAATAATCTAGAGTAAGGAAGCCCTAGACTCTGGGGCATCTAAAGTATGCTATCAAACTCTGGAAAGTCAGAGTCAAAGCTGCGAGGGCAATAAAGGATAGTTTACCTATGACCCTCCTCAAAATGGAGACTCCAAGGAAGAACCCAGCAAAAGAGAAAGGGGCCCTGCATGGAGGAAAGTTGTTTCCAGGATAGAAGGTGACAGGGCTGATCTGGATGATCAGCAAACTTGAAATTATGTTTTATGAGAATCAGTTGAACGAATTGGGAATGTTTAACAGGGGGAAGAAAAAATCTGATTAGAATACAATCACTGTTCAAGAATATAAGCACCTGACATAGAAAAGGGAAGACTCACTCATTAAGCAGATCCAGGACAATGAGGAAAATAGAGTTAGAAGTTAGTCAAAAGACTTTATTAAGCAATTACTACATGTGTGACACTGTGCTAAGTTCAGAGAATATAAAGAAAAGCAGAAGCAATCTCTACCCTCAAGAAAATCTACATTTTAATGAAGATGATAATTAAATTCACTAGGTTACATACAAGATGTAAATAGAATAGATGAAAGGGTACCTGAGGGTGGAAATCATTAGCAGACTCGGGGACCAGGATAGACCTCCTGTAGATGGTGAGATCCTTGAGCTGAATCTTGAAGGGAAAACAGGGTTATCAAGAGAAAGAAGTAAGGTGGCTGAGCATTTCAGATGTGGAGAATAATCTGTGCAAAGACACAGAGATGAGACATGGAATATCATCCATGTATTCTTTTATAACTATAAACCAGGAAATTATTCAGGGGTCAGGGTGGTAAAATTCCTTTTACTCTATTTTTTTGTCTTTAATTGCATTTGTACATGTACAAATCTGGTGATGATGTATATCCGATAGCCAAATTTGCAAAGGCTCATCACCTTATTGGCCACACGGATTAATTTTTCATAAGCATAGCAAGTTATAATGAAGGAATTACAAGTAAGCTAGTATTGCTTGATTCACAAAGTTTGCAGGAAAAGCAAAGTATAAGAAACCTGGAAAGGGTGAAAGAATCTAGATTGTGAGAGGCTTTTAAATGCCAACACTTTATATTTGATCTTGAAGGTAATTGGGTGCCATTGGAGTTCATTTAGGAGGGATCAGACCAATACTTTAGAAAAATCATCTTGGTAGCTGAGTGGAGGATATATTGGAATAGGAAGATACTTGAGGCATGGAGATATAAGGACCATTGCAATAGTCTAAATGTGAGATGAATGACAAAGTTCTCATTAGGCATAAGGCTGTGTGAGTGGTGAAAAGGGTATATGCGAGAAATGTTGAACAGGTAGAACCACCAAGACTTAATAGCAGTTTGGATTTGTGAAGTAAAATGAGTGTGAATAAGGAGTAAAGAGTATCATCATGGTTGTGATCTTTCAAGGGGAAAGACAATCCAAAATGGAGATGAAAAGCAGGGGGTGAGAGGTAGTGTGGAAGAAGATATCTGCCAGATGGAATCATAGTGTCCAAGTCCAGAAAGTTAGAAACACAGCTGGGAGATGAAGGATAGCTGGCCTGGCTCTCCCCTCAAAATGGAGGGTTCAGGAGAACATCAGTAGGAGAAGGGGGCCAATGTAGCAGAGTCTTACATTGGAAGGAGATCAGTATGTATACCACTTAATGGGAAATTGAGGAAATAAAAGAGTTCGGGGGAAAAGTAGTAAGTTTTGTTTTAGAAATGAGTTTTAAAATCCTATGGGATTTCCAATGTGCAATGTCCAAAAGTAGATAATGATAGAGAACTGTAACTCAAGGGACTAGGGCTGGATGTATAGATCTAGTAATTGTCTGCATAGAAATGATAACTGAACTGATAAGAGCTGATGAGGTAAAGATGCCCATCAACTGGGGAATAGCTGTAAATTGTACTATATGGTTGTGAAGAACTTAGTGATCTTAGAAAAATATGGATAAAATAATAAAGAGTAAAATAAACAAAATAAAGAGAATACTGTAAGTTTTAGCAATATTGTTTTAAGAACAATTTGGGGTAACTAAGTCATTGACTTATAGATATCCAAATTAATTACAAAAGACTTATGAAGGAAGACATCTGCATTCAGAGAAAGAGTTGATATACTATGTACAGAACTTATGTATGTATTTATAGATTTAACATATGCATATATGTATTTGTGTCTAATGATAGTATTTCTGGGAGGGAGAGGAGAAAAAAGAGGGGGAAAGAGTTATATGATAGGTTTGGTGTTTATTTGGAAAAACTAACAGATTATTTGGAAAAACTAACAGATTATATACATGGTGGATTTGCAGCTTCATGTGTGATCATCTTTTTTTTTTCCTATTCTGTATTTTTCCATGTATTGTGGAAATGTTTATTTTGTTTAAGTTTAGAATAAAATAAAGTACTCCATTTAACAAAAAGATAGTATGTGGGGAGAAGAGAAGGAATCCCAGAACAGAGAATGGGATGAACACCCATGGTTGGTGAGCATTACATAGAAGAACATCCAGACAAAGATTGAGATTGAGTGGCCAGGGGTTTAGGAGAAGAACCAGAATGAGAACAGTTCACATAAATTTAAAGAGGAGAGAATATCCAGGAAATGCTGATCAACAAACAGTGTTAATGTTACAGAGAGGTCAAGGGTGAGGATTGAGAAAGTAAAATTGGATTGGGCAATTTAGAGATTATTCATAACTTTGCAGAGGGCAATTTTATTTGAATAATATCACAAGAAAAATACAGAGGATTTAGAAAATAGGGGGAGAAAAAGAAGTAGGGGTGCCAGATGTAAATTTGCTCTCTTAAGGAATACATCCATGAAGATGAGAAATTTAGAATACTGATTTAAGTTCCATATAAAATAAAACTTCCAAAAGTAACATAGGCTGCCTCAATAGAGTGTGAGTTCCCCATTTAGAGTTCTTCAAATGGTATAACCATTTTATAAAGGAGATGTAAGAACTCTCGCTAAATTATATTTAACTAGACTGGGGTCACTTTTGTCAAAATTCTAATGGGTTTTTCTTGCATTTGTGGAGAAAGGAAGAAGAAAGAGAACTCCTTATTTTTTATCTTATGAACCAATCATTGGGTTTGGTTTTGTGTTTCTAGGACTTTTAGATAATTTCCTATTTTCCCTAAAAATAAAATAAGTATAAAATGAGAAGCATTTTATATATCTAAACTATAGCCTGTTCAAAAAAAAAAATGAAAGATTGGGCTAAAATGAGACTTAAGGGGAGAGAATCACTTGAGGCTACAAAAAAAAATGTCGAATAATCTGAGGTATGCACTAGTAAAATCTTACAAAATGCTATAGGCAATTCAACATCACAAATGTAAGAGAAAATTGTTGTTAGCCACTCTGTTGATAGAATGTTCATATTGTAAGAATTACTAGCAGATGGGAAAATAGATGACTCAGAATACAGTATTAGCAATCCATATTTTTTTAATCATGAACCACTAATAAGGTCTGTAGCATCTGTGAGATTCATTTAAACAGTTGCTAGGAAGAAATTGTTTTCCCAGTAAACACAGAAAACCCTGTACAGGCTTTTCTTGATTGAATATATTTGACTATAACATTGTTATGTTAGTATTAATATTTAAAACCATTAATTTTCCTTGTCTTGATGTCTCATCATCTATTTAATAGCCTGAATAACTATGCTGGCACTTAGTATGGTCCTGTTAAATCCTGAAATTGTGTTAACATGTAGGCATTTTAACACCTGTTTTATCTTTTTCTAGAATTTGAAAAGCTGAAGTCTTTAAACAGCTCCCAATAAAACAGAACTACTTTCAATAAAGAGATAACATCTGTTTTCCTTTTGCATAGATTATCTCATTTATATCTTACAGCATTCTTACAGTATTAATTTTACTGGTATTTTTATCTCTACTTTATGGATGAGGAAACTAAGCTCAGAAAAGTTATAAGACCTTAAACTCCTATCTTGTGACTTCCAAGTCCTGTACGCCATCCCTTCTACCATGCTATGGCAAGACATATGACTTTAAACCAAAAAGACTAAGTTTCAAGTATTATCTCTGACCCATTCTAGTTTTGTGCCAGGGTCATTTAATTTAAGTGTGCTAATCAACTCCTTAGATTATAGATTGCAGAGAAGTGCCAACCTTCAATGATATGAAGAATTAAATCCTTGTACAAGTAAAATCATAGATACATTCTCTATCCCTATCCCCATTTTCCCCAAATGTCCTTAAGACTGAGTTATGTGAGTAATTACTTCTTGACATTTGAATATAATAGTGTAAGTTACTACTGTAGATTTTGATATTTTTACCTTAAAGAAAGTTGTAATATAATTGAACAACTGTGTTTTGTTCTATAAATTGCTTTGGTTTTATTTTACATTTCAAAATAATATGGATATAAAAGACATTTTAAAAAATATCTTTGAAGATGGCTTAATCTAATTTAGAAGATTTTAAAAACATTTTCTCACAAAAATGGCATTTTGGGGTTAGCATTTTATAGGATGTTCTCAATTGTTCACTTGTTTCAATCATGTCCAACCCTTCATCGTGACCCCATTTGGGGTTTTCTTGGGAAAGATACTCAACTGATTTGCCATTCTCTTCTTAAATTTTTTTTTACAGGTGGAGAAACTGAGACAAATAGATTTAAGTGATTTGCCCAAAGTCATAGAGCTAATCTTAGGCTGGATTTGAATTTAGGTCTTCTAGATTTTAGGCCTGGCTCTCTATCCACAGTGCCACCTAACTACTCTCAGTAGCATAGATTTTTAAAGTTAAAAATATCAATCTACTCACCTACATTTGTGACTTTTATAAAGAATATACATATAAGCGATATTAGAGAAATTATAGAATTCTCTTGCCCCTTGAGTTTAATGTGAAAATCAATTCTGTCATTAGCAAAACAAGATGCTTGTTCCAGCTGTCATTCATTTTACCACATTGCACCAATTTTCATCAAAAATTTTGGCTCCTGTTGGAATTTGGCCTTTACTTCCCTGTGTCTAACACATGAATAATATATCTACTATTAAAGTGGGTTTAAGCTTGGGTTTTTTTTATCTGTTTCTTGTTCCCAGTGATTTTTATTTAAACCCTATGTAAGAGCTGGCACTTCTTAGACTATCTACTGGCTTGAAGCTTAGGAGAGATCTTGCACTTTTCTGTCTTGATTCCCGAGTTTCCAATATTTATTCATTTTAAAAAGCCACCTCTATAAAAATGCCATTTGTAGGTTATTCAGTCTCCTGTGGCCTTAGGCTGAGGGATAAAAGTTGCTTTCTTCTCTTCCTCAGATTGGTAGTCCCTGGGAATTTCTCAGCATACTAAATATCAGATTATTTGAATGACCTACATTTTGAACTCTTAATCATTGGTGTTAGATGAATAATATGGAATCCTTTAACTTCAAAACTTTTATGTTTTTATACAGAATCAAGTATCCAAAGTGACTTCCCATTAAACTGTTAACAATTTGAAATTATTGAGATAAAGAATAAGTTTGTCAGAGAGATTACAAATGAAAAAACCCAAATCCTCTGATAAGGAGTTGATATATTTAGGGTCAGAGGATATGGGTTCAAATCCTAACACTGTTATTTTTGACCTGAGTATCTACCTATGTGCCTATATACTGTCCTGACAGTATCTTGTGTGACTTCTTGACTTGAGTTTTTTTCATTTGTAAAGTTAGGGAGTTAGATTAAGTTATCTCTTAGTTCTGTTCCTATGGGTCTATGATTCTATGATCCACTGGTAATAAATAATAGCAATAAAAATAATAGCCAACAATTATATAGTAATCTTCACAACTCAGGGATGGAGGTGCTAAAATAATTTATTTCCAATTTCCCAGGTAATGTATTTCTTACCTTTTGAAACTATCCCGGAAAATGTTTGTTTTCTGCTTCAAGGAAACTATATTAAACAAAGTCATTTTAAATTTAGACTTTAGCAAACAGAGAATGAGATATCTAAAGGCATTGGGTAATGAACAGATCTTAGCCTTTTTACTCAACCAGAAAGAAAAATAAATGATATAGTAGAATGGTGGCCTGGAAGTCAGAAAATTTGGAGTGTTATCTCACAAGCTTTGACATTACCTGTGCTCAGGTCAGGTCACTGACCAGCTTTGTCAATGGCTAGAATACTGGGTTTTCAGTCAGGACGCGGGACATCAGACACTTTCTCAGTCACTTAACCTCTACTTGTCTCAACTATAAAATGGGAATAATAACAGTATTTACCTAAAGGGAATAATAATAGCATCTACCTCCCAGAGTTGTAGTGAGGAATAAATGAGATAATAATTATAAAGCATTTAGCACAGTGTCTGGCACTAATTAAGTGCTATATAAATGCTAGCTATTATCATTTCAACTCTATGAACTTCTGTTTCTTTATTGCTATAAGCAACCTGGTCCAAGTGATTTCTAAGTTCCTTTTCAATTCTGTGATCTTTGTCATTATTTTTTTTAAAAAAAGTAGCTATGCTACTTTATAATCACATCTTGTAAGTTACCCCCTGAGATAAGGAAAGTTGTTTTTGATTTCTGCTATAACCCTCTCAGGTCAGTAAAATGCCATTTAGTTAACTGTCTTTTCAGTGAATGGTAATTTATGCCCAGGAAATACCATTTTGAAATTTGTTCAACAAACGTCAAATTATTGTGTAAAAATTAGAGTACAGTCAGCACTACTACATGTTTCTTTCACATAATCTCAGAACTGGAGAGGTCTGCAATAGCCATCTAATCCCTTTCTTTTTTTATTTATTTTTATTTTTTTAATTTTATTTTTTATTATAGCTTTTTATATATAAAACATATGCATGGGTAATTTTTCAACATTGATCCTTGCAAAAGCTTCTATTCCAATTTTCCCTTCCTTCCCTCCACCTCCCCCCCAGATGGCAGGTAGTCCCATACATGTTAAATATGTTAAAGTATATGTTAAATGCAATATATGTATACATATTTATACAGTCATCTTGTTGCACAGGAAAGATCAGATTTAGAAAAAAGGTAAAAAACAACCTGAGAAGAAAAAGACAAAAATGCAAGCAAACAATAATAGAAAGAGTGGAAATGTTATGTCATGGTCTGTATTAATTTCCCAGTGTTCTTTCTCTGTTTATAGCTGGTCTGTTTGTTACAGAACAATTGGAACTGATTTGGATCCTCTCATTGTTTGAAGAGGGCCACATCCATCAGAATTGATTATCATGTGGTATTGTTCTTGAAGTGTATAATGATCTCGTTCTGCTCATTTCACTTAGGTTCAGTTCATGTATGTCTCTCCAAGCCTTCCTGTATTCATCCTGTTGGTCATTTTTTACAGAACAATAATATTCCATAATATTCATATACCACAATTTATTCAGCCATTCTCCAATAGATGGGCATCCATTCAATTTCCAGTTTCTAGCCACTACAAAAAGGGCAGCCACAAACATTTTTGCATATGTGACAAAAATATCCTTTAAGATATCTCTGGGGTATAAGTCCAGTAGTAACACAGCTGGATCAAAGGGTATGCACAGTTTGATAGCCCTTTGAGCATAGTCAAATATTACTCTCCAGAATGGTTAGATCCATTCACAGTTCCACCAACAATGCATCAGTGTCCCAGTTTTCCCACACCCCTCCAACATTCGTCATTATCTTTTCCTGTCATCTTAGCCAATCTGACAGGTGTGTGGCGGTATCTCAGAGTTGTCTTAATTTGCATTTCTCTGATCAGTAGTAATTTGGAGCACCTTTTCATATGACTAGAAATAGTTTCAATTTCTTCCTCTGAAAATTGTGTGTTCATATCCTTTGACCATTTATCAATTGGAAAATAGCCTGATCATCTAATCCCTTTCTAAAATTAAACAAAGATGCCCTTGTTAGCCTTCCTTAGAAGTGGTAATCTAGCATTTACAAAACCTACAATGAGGGGAAATCCACTACTTACAAAACTCACTACATTTTTGGATAGCTCTAATATAAGGAAATCTTTCTTATATCAAGCCTCAGTTTTCCTTTCCTCAACTTCCTGGTTGTATCCCTTAAGACTGAAAAAATAAAATCTTTCATACTGTTCTTCAAATACTTCAAATTACATCATGGCTATATGATTTCCCATCCTTAAAGAGAAAAGTCAACAAGAGAACAAGATTAAAGATTTGACTTCAAGTCCAAAACTTTATCTACTGTGCCATTTAGCTACCTCTAACAAACATTTATTAAATATGCTAAGGAATACAAATATATGTGTTCATTTAGTTTACATTCTAATGGGGGAAGATGACACATAAAAGGAGAAAAAAGTGTAAGAGAGAGAGAGAGAGAAAATACGCGGCATAGTAAAGTAAGTCCAGAGAGTCAGGAGAGGAACTTGAAGAAGGATAAAGACATGTTTGATCTGAGCATTGTTTTTAAAATGGAAGTTCTGGGAGGAACTAGATAATCAGAAGATTGAGACCAAATGTACCTCCACTATATGAAGTTCAAGGGTGGAGTGAATTTACAGAGTGAAAAGGTTCCTGTAGCATGGTAAAGTTCAGGAGTGGAACCTCCAGAGGACTGAACAATAATCCAATCCATTTCAACATATATTTTTAAGCATGTAAGACCTAGCACTTAGCATAGTATCTACAAAATTAGGTATTTAAAAGTCTAACACTTAGCATAGTGCTCTACAAAAAGCAATTTTCAATTGTTTTTATTTAATTTTAGTGTTTTTCTCAAATAATGCAAATTCAGCTTCTCTCCTTTTTACCTACCTCACCCCCTACTAAAACCCTCAAAGCAAATATGTATAGTGAAGCAAAATTAATTCTGGCCTTGTTTGTGTCCAAAAGCAAAGTATGTCTCAATCTGTATCCTGTTGGGGAATGGGTAGCATATTTCATGATAACTGTTTTGGAATTGTGGTTGGTTGTTGTGATTATCAGAGCTCTTAAAACTTTTAAAAATTATTTTTGTTGTTGTTTTACAGTTTTGTTGTTAATATATAAATTGTTCTCCTAGTTCTGCTCACTTCACTTTGTATCAATTCTGCAAAGTCTTCCCAAGTTTTTTTTGTTTTTTTTAATTTCTTTTAACACAGCAGCATAATATGAGAGAAACTAGCACAGGACCACCCAGAGTGGCATGCCCTCAACAGAGAGGGTGCTGCAATCTATGAGCCAAGCAGAATTGAATTAGCTCAGAAATATAAGATATACAGAGTCAAAGAATCTACCCTAAATGTTCATATGGATTCCGTGTGCCCAATCTGTAGCAGAGCATTCTGAGCTCTTACTGGTCTGATCGGCCACAGATACACTGCCCTGACTCTAACATAATGATGTCATTTTGGTCCTCTTTGAAAATGAAGGACAACCAAGTAAGCAACCAACCATTTCATCATATTTAAGTCTCATAATGTGTTTACCCATTCCCCAAAGGATGAGCATCCCCTCAGTTTCTATTTCTTTGTCACTACAAAAAGTACTGATGTAATTATTTTTTGTACATATTGGTTCTTTTTCTCTTCCTTTGCTTCTTTGGCTTATAGACTTAGAGGTAGAATCATTAAATCAAAGGGTATATATGCACAGTTTAGTAACTTTTGGAGCCTAGTTCCAAATTACTTTCCAAAATGGCTGGACCATTTTACAATTCTTCCAACAGTGCATTAATGTACCTGTTTTTCCAAAGCTCCTCCAGCACTTATCATTTTCTCTTTTCTTTAGCTTTGCCATTCTGATAATGACATGAGGTAGAATCTCAGAGTTGTCTTCATTTTATTTCCCTAATTATTAATGATTTGAAGCATTTTTCCTGAGTCAGTTATTTTGACATATTTTATTGTACAGTTTCTTCCATTTTTCAGCCATTTTACTTTGTTTTATTATCATTTGTTGTCTCATAGAGTTATTAACTGTGATTTGGTCTATTATATACTTTTAGGATATAAACAATGTGAAATTTTATTTTGATTAATTGTGCATTTTAAAAATTTTCACTTATTTTATCTTAATTACATGTAAAATGATTTTTAACGTTTGGTTTTTTTTTTTAATTTTGAGTTTCAAATTCTCTCTTTTCCTGCCCCCTTAGTGAGAAGGCAAGCAAACATATTTCCAGATGTCATGTTATCAAAGAAAACCCTGACTAGAAAAAAAAATTATGCTTTGAATTTCATTCAGACTCCATTGGTTCTTTCTCTGGAGATGGATAGCATTTTTGATAATTATCTTGGATCCCATTCTAATTTTCAAGGAGACTCTTGACTATATAAGATGTCAAGTTTTTAATTCATTTTCCAATGTTTTTTCCCATAGTACTTAATTTTTTTTCCAGTTTATCCTCTAGCTCTCTCATTTAATTTATAATATATAAAAACAGCCTAAGCTAGAACATTTTAGAAATGTTTTTATAAATTAAATGAGAGAGCTAGAGGATAAACTGGAAAAAAAATTAAGTACTATGGGAAAAAACATTGGAAAATGAATTAAAAACTTCTTGACTTAAGAATTTATGTTTGAGCTGGGCTCTGTGCACTTCTGAAAGGAATGTCTAAGCTGTCTTGTGTCCTCTTTGGTTCTGCTGCTACTTTCTCAGAGTATTAAATAGTGTGTTATTCTAGTATCTTGTGGACAACTCAAACTGCCAACCTCCAATGTTCCTAAATCAGTTTGATTCATAAAAATAAAAAAAAAAAATCTGATCATTGAACACTACTCCTTATCTGGTTGGGTTTGGGTGTGAACAATACATTTGTTGTTTTGTCCCTGGTTAGCATTCCATTAGACTGCTGCTAGCCTTGGCCAAGTAGAATACTGTGCTGTTAGAATGACAGAATTATAAACTTGTTTTAGTTATTCTTTTATGTTTGCCCTGGTTATTCTTTTATAAACTTTTAACTGGGCTGGAACCTGGAAATCTCATTCCACTTCTGGTATCTGACCCAAAGAGCTGCTGCTTGCTTTTTAACTTTTCCTGCTCAGTACATAGTCTAGGGCCCATGAGTACTCTTCACACTGGAATGATACTTCTAAGCACAAGAGTTTTTCCTCAATCTGTCCTGGAACTCTGATCCAGAACTGGAGAGTGAACAAGAAAGCTGCTAATTGACACTTGTCCCTGAACCCTACACAAGATTTGTTCTCTCAATTGAAATCTCTTTGTGCCCTGATTCAGTCTTTCCGTGTGCTAGCATGCTCAGAACTGCTAGCTAAAACTAGTCCTCTGAACTCTTGTCTCCTTTTGCCAAATTTTGTTTGAAAATATAACTCACTGTGCCTTTTTTTTTCTTTCTTGTGTTTCCTGATCAGGATTTAATCTGTTGCATTTTCTATATCTGTTTGGAGAAATTGGAAGAGGGCTAGGGGTTGGGGGAACAGGCATTCACTATGCTACTATTCACTGCTATTCACTGCTACTGCTATCATTGCTCTTTCAAGTGGGTATAATCTTTCAGAATTTTCCCTCTGCTGGCATAGTTTTTGAGGCCCTACCTTCAGAGTTGCTGAATTATAAACTCACTTTTCATCAATTGGTTATTTCATTGCATCCTGAGATCTCATTCCATTCCCAGACACACAATCTCTGCCTATTCCCAAGCTTGCTCTTCACTCTATATAAGCCTAAGGCCTATAA
Organism: Sarcophilus harrisii; assembly: GCF_902635505.1. Lineage (NCBI taxonomy): Eukaryota > Metazoa > Chordata > Mammalia > Dasyuromorphia > Dasyuridae > Sarcophilus > Sarcophilus harrisii. The sequence continues at coordinate 579,615,389 of NC_045426.1, read as the reverse complement.
CCAAAGGCATGGCTCCCTTAGATCAGTTCCCATACAGAAAGCTCTATACAGCAAGCTTTAGTTCAAATCCTGTCCCCAGGATCTGGAGACAGCCAGAGCTAAAGATTACCTGTGGTTTTTGCTTCCACTTCCCAGTCAATACTCTGTCCCCTCTTTGTGAAGTAAATTGCTGGGAAGAGCTAAATTGTACTTTTTGCTAGTATGTCATCCTGGCTGGTTCTCTCAAATTTTGAGTTGTTTTTAAGAATTCAAAAACAGCATTTTCCTTTTTTAATTTTTATTTATTTTTAATATACATTCCTTTGTGAATCATGTTGAGACAGAAAAATCAGAGCAAAAAGGAAAAACCATGGGAAAGATAAAAAAAAAAAAGCAGAATAAAGAAGTGAACTTAGCATATGTTGATTTATATTCAGTCTCCTTAATTCTTTTTCTGGATGCAGGTAGTACTTTCTGTCTAAAGTCTATTGGGATTGCTTTAAACCACTGAACCACTGGGAAGAATCAAGTCTTTCATAGCTGATCATCACACATTCCTGTTGTTATTGTGTACAATGTATTCCTGGTTCTGCTTGTTTCACTCAGTATCAGTTACTGTAAATTTTTCCAGGCTTTTCTATAATCAACTTGTTCATCATTTTTACAGAAAAATAATATTGCATTACCTTCATATCCCACATCTTGTTTGGCCATTTATGTTCCCCATTTTATGGGGATTTGCTGTCGCAAAAAAAGAGCTGCCACAAACATTTTTGCACATGTGGGTTCTTTTCCCTCCTTTATGATTTCCTCAGGATACAGACCCAATAATGGCATTGCTGAGTCAAAGGGTATGCACAGTTTGATAGCTCTTTGGGCATAGTTCCAGATTGCTCTCTGGAATGGTTGGATCATTTCACAACTCCACCAACAATGCATTAGTTTTTCCATATTCCCTCCAATATTTACATAATCTTTTCCTGTCATCCTAATCAATTTGAAGGTTGTGAGGTAGTATCTCAGCACTATTTTAATTTGCATTTCTTTTATCAATAATGGTCTAGAACATTTTTTCATATAATTATAGATGGCTTTAATTTCTCATTTGCAAATTGGCTGTTCATATCCTTTGATCATTTGTCAATTGGGGAATGACTTTTATTCTTATAAATTTGACACAGTTCTTTATATATATTCTTTATATATCTTTATCAGAAATATTGGTTGTAAAGATTTTTTCAGCTTTTTTGCTTCCCTTTGAATCTTGTTTCTGTTGATTTTGTTTGTGCAAAAACTTTTTAATTTAATGTAATCAAAGTTGTCCATTTTACCTTTCATAATGTTCTCTAGTTCTTCTTTGGTCATAAAGTCCTCCCTTCTCCAAATATCTGATAGATAAATTATCTCTTGTTCTCCTAATTTGCTTATGGTGTCATTCTTTATGCCCAAATTATGTATTCATTTTAGCCTTATTTTGGTATGGGATGTAAGATGTAGGTCTGTGCTAAATTTCATATTATTTTCTAGTTTTCCCAGCAATTTTTGTCAAATACTGAGTTTTTATTTCAGAAACTGGAGTTGGGGTTTTATCAAATACTAGATTGCCATAGGCCTTGATTATTGTGTTGTGTGTATCTAATCAATTCCACTGATCCACCACTCTATTTCATAGACAGTACCAAATGGTTTTGATGACTGCTGCTTTATAATATAGTTTTAGGTTTAGTACTAAGCCACCATCTTTTGTATTTCTTTCATTAATACCCTTGATATTCTTGACCTTTTGTTCTGCCAGATTAATTTTGTTATTATTTTTTTCTAGTTGTATAAAATAACGTTTTGGCAATTTGGTATGGCATTGAAAAAGTAGACCAATTTAGACAGAATTGTCATTTTTATTACATTAGCTCAGCCTAGTCATGAAAATTGATATTTTTCCAATTGTTTAGATATGACTTTATTTGTATGAGAAGTGTTATGTAATTGTGTTCATATAGTTCTTGGTTTTGTCTTGGCTGGTAGACTCCCAAATAGTTTATTTTGTTTACAGTAATTTTTTAAAAGTTTTTTGTTTTAATTATAAAAGCTTTTTATTTACAAATCATATGCATGGGTAATTTTTCAACATTGACCCTTGCAAAACCTTCTGTTACAGATTTTCCTGTCCTTTCCCCTCACCTCCACCCCTAGATGGCAGGTAATCCATTACATATATCAAATATATTAAAATCTATGTTAAATCCAATATATGTATACATATTTATAGTTATCTTGCTGTACAAGAAAAATTGGATCAAAAAGGATAAAAAAAAAACAAACCTGAAAAAGAAAACAAAATGGAAGTAAACAACAGAGTGAAAATGCTATGTTTTGCTCATACTAGAGTTCCCATAGTCCTCTCTCTGGGTGTATATGGCTCTCTTCATCAATTGAAACTGGTTTGAATCATCTCATTGTTGAAGAGAGCCATATCCATCAAAATTGATTATTGTATAGTCATGTTGTTGCTGTGTATAATGATCTCCTGGTTCTGCTCATTTCACTCAGCATCAGTTCATGTAAGTCTCTCCAGGCCTTTCTGAAATCATCCTGGTAGTCATTTCTTACAGAACAATAATTTTTCATAACATTCATATATCATAATTAATTCAGCCATTCTCTAGTTGATGGGTATCCACTCAGTCTGAAGTTTCTTGCCACTACAAAAAGGGCTGCCACAAACATTTTTGTACATAAGGTCTCTTTCCCTCCTTTAAGATCTCTTTGAGATATAAGCCCAATAGAAACACTTTTGTGTCAAAGGGTATGCACAGTTTGATAAGCTTTTGAGCATAGTTCCAAATTGCTCTCCAGAATAGTTGGATCCATTCACAGTTCCACCAACAATGTATCAGTGTCCCAGTTTTCCCACCTCCCATCCACCATTCATCATTATCTTTTCCTGTTATTTTAGCCAATCTGACAGGTGTGTAGCAGTATCTCAAAGTTGTCTTAATTTGCATTTCTCTGATCAATAGTGATTTAGAGCACCTTTTCATATGTCTAGACGTGGTTTCAATTTCTTCATCTGAAAATTATCTGTCCATATCTTTTGACCATTTATCAATTGGAGAATGACTTGAATTCTTATAAATTTGAATTAATGCTCTATGTTTTAGAAATGTGGCTTTTATCAGAACTTTTGAATGTAAAAATGTTTTCCCAGTTTATTGCTTCCCTTCTAATCTTGTCTGCATTAGTTTTGTTTGTCCAAAAACTTTTTAACTTAATATAGTCAAAATTATCTATGTTGTGATTAGTAATGATCTCTAGTTCTTCTTTGGTCACAAATTCCTTCCTTCTCCATAGATCTGAGAGGTAAGCTATTCTTTATGTCTACACCATGAACCCATTTTGACCTTATCTTGTGTCTACAGTAATTTTAAATGGAATTTCTCTTTCCATTTCTTAATGGACTTTATCAGTAATATATAGAAATGCTAATGATTTGTATGGGTTTGTTTTATATACTGCAACTTTGCTAAAGCTGTGAATAGTTTTCAGTAAGTTTTTGGATGATTTTCTAGGATGCTCTAAGTATATCATCATATCATTTGCAAAAAAATGATAATTTTTATTTCCTCATTTCCTATTCTAATTCCTTTAATTTTTTTGGCTTTTCTTTTGGCTAAAACTAACCTTTCTAGTACAATGTTGATTAATAGTGGTGATAATGGTCATCCTTGTTTCACCCTAATCTTATTGAGAATGCATTCATCTTCTTTCCATTACAAATAATGCTTGCTGTAGATTTTAAATAGATACTACTTATTATTTTAAGAAAAGCTCCCTTTATCTCTATGCACTCTAGTGTTTTTAATAGGAATGGGTGCTATATTTGTCAAAAGCTTTTTCTGCATCTATTGAGATGATCATATGATTTCTATTGATTTTGTTAATCATATGGTTGATTATGGTAATGGTTTTCCTGATACTGAACCAGCTCTGAATTCATAGTATAAATCTCACTTGATCATAGTGAATTATCCCACTGATAAATTGCTGTAATCTCTTTGCTAATATTTTATTTAAGTTTTTTGCATCAATATTCATTAGGGAAATTGGCCTGTAATTTTCTTTCTCTGTTTTGGCCCTTCCTGGTTTAAGTATCAGAGTCATATTTGTGTCATAGAAGGAATTTGACAGTACTCCTACTTTATCTATTTTTCCAAATAGTTCACATAGTATTGGAATTAATTGTTCTTTAAATATTTCATAGAATTCACTTGTGAATCCATCTGGCCCTATAGATTTTTTCTTAGGCAGTTCATTAATCACTTGTTCGATTTCTTTTTCTAAAATGGGGCTGTTTAAATATTTTATTCCCTCTTCTGGTAAACTGGACAATTTGTATTTTTAAATTTATAAATTAAATTTTTAAATTTGTAAATATTTTTAATTTATAATTTATATTTTTGTAAATATCCATCCATTTGGGCAAATTAGCTTGTAATTTTTGCTTTAATTTGTTTTTTATTGGTGGTAAATTCACCCTTTCATCTTTGATGCTGGTGATTTGTTTTTTTTTTTTTTTCTTTCCTTTTTCTAATCAAATTAACCAAAGTTATATCTATTTTATGTTTTTTTTTCATAAAACCAACTCAGTTTTATTTATTAGTTCAAGAGTTTTCTTAGTTTCTATTTTATTAATCTCTCCTTTGAGTTTCAAAATTTCTAATTTGGTATTTAATTGAAGATTTTTAATTTGTTCTTTTTCTAGCTTTTTTAGTTGCATGCCTTACATTGATCTCTTTTTCTATTTTATTCATGTAGCTATTTAGAGATAAAATTTCCCCTTAAAACTGTTTTGGCTGCATCTCATAGGTTTTGATATGTTGTCTCATTTCATTTTCCTGGATGAAATTGTGGATTTTTTTCTGATTTGTTATTTGACCCACTCGTCCTTTAGAATTAGATTATTTATTTTCCAATTGGGTTTTAGTCTTTTTTTCCCTGGTCCTTTATTGAATATAATGTTTTATTGAATTGTGGTCTGAAAAGGATGCATTTGCTATTTGTGCTTTTCTGCATTTGATTGTGATGTTTTTATGCCCTAATACATGGTCAGTTTTTGTGTAGGTGCCATGTACTGCCAAGAAAAAGATATATTCCTTTCTGTCTCTACTCAATTTTCTCCAGAGGTCTATGATATTTAGGTTTTCTAGGATCCTATTAACCTCCCTAGTTTCTTTCTTGTTTATTATAATATCTGATTCTGAGAAAGAAAGGTTGAGGTCCCCCACTAGAATAGTTTTGCTATTTATTCCTGTAACTGTTTTAAAATATTCTCTAGGAATTTGCCTGCTCTACCACTTAGTGTATACACATTTACTATTGTTACTACTTCCTTATTTACAATACCCTTCCTGTGCAGCTCTGCGTCTTGGCTTTGAGCACAGGGACCCCTTGTGTTTGCAAAGGGTAGCTTTGCCTGCCCCTTTTTAGCCTGGTTTCCCAGAGTTTGCCCCAGGATCTGAACGGGGCTGAACACCCTTTCATCCCAGTGAGATTGACCTTTCTTGAAGTTGTTTCATCTATCTTGAGCTGGAGAGGGGTTCCATTCTGTCAGACTCTATTCAGAAAGTAGGTTTCATGTGATTTTTGAGGGAAACTGGGAGAACTCAAGAAGCTTCCTGACTTGACTCTACCATCTTGGCTCTACCCCCTGAAGTCTCCAGCAATCATTTTTCTTCTAAGACTTCTCTTCTTCTGACTGAACACCTTTAGTTTCTTCAACAGATCCTAACATATAATTGTCTCCATTTCCCCTGGTTACCTTTTGATATTCATATCCTTTTGAGTTGTCAGGGTCTCTTTTAAAATATGATACTATTATTCTCTCTTAACTTTATTTCCAAAGTGAGGGGCTAAATGTATCAAATAGTATGTGTTAATTTTAGGTATAGTTGATTTATTGTTTGGTGTTACTGAATTTTTATTTTTCTTATTCTTTATAAATCTGTGTTACAAGAGAAGACTAACTTGCGGGGAGAGAAGAAGGGAGAAGAGAAATATAGTTGAAAATGAATATTTTGGTTTTTTAAAAGCCTTCATCGAAAAAGTTGATTAAAAAATAAATAAAATACAGTACTTAGAACTGCAAACACTGTAATAGGTGTGTTCTGGCTATTCATTCTGGATATTATACTTGCATTAATTCATTTTAAGATCTTATTCACCTTTTTTTTTTTTCGCTGTCCCATGTGAACTTGTGCTCCATTAGATAACACATGTCTTTTCCCCATTATTTGCTTTCTAGACATGTCTCCCCTAACTTTTATGTGTGTGGTAATTTTTTTTATATCAAACTTCAGATAGCTTTAAATTTATCCTTATTAATAATTTCGTTTTGCTAATTTCCAAAAGCACTCAGTATTGTCAAGATTTAAAAAAAAAATACTGATTCCTATGATCATTCTATCATCTATAACCAGGATATCCCACTCTCTAGCTTTGTGTCATCCAGAAACTTGTTTACTTTCCCAAGTTGTTGATTAAGATGTTGAATATAAAAGTTCCAATGACGAAGCCTGATAACCTTTTGCTAGCAATCTTCCTGGCTGATATAAGTGTACTCATGAACACTTTTTGGATCTAATCTGTCCTCTTATTTGAAAGTCACCTAACTAACATGACCTAGTAAAAGTATGGCTCCGTAGCTTATTTCAATGACAAATGTAAAGAGGTTATCAGTGACCTGGTTTGAAGCCACTTGCATTCTATTAGTGACACTGACCTTGTCAAAAAATAAATGAGGCTCATTTAACATGATTTATTCTTAATGAAATTATGTTGTCAGGTAGTTACTTCTTTTTTTTTTTTTCAACTTAGTTTCTTGTAATAAATTCTTGTAATTACATATCTTAAGAATTCCTTATCACTGCCCTTTGGTTTGCAAAAAGCACATTCATTCCCTTTCTGATGGTTGGAATTGTATTTGCCTGTCAGCAATTCATCCCTGGTACCTCAGTTATCCTTACATGTACACACACACACACACACACACACACACACACACAGGTAGAGTGTTTTATTTTTTGGTTTTCAAATCCATGTTGACCATTTTTCTTTTGTACTTTGTATTTTGAAGAGCATTGTCATTGATGGAAAAATAGGAATTAAGTAATTTCACCTTTTAAAGAAAGGAATTACTCAACTTCTAGAGGTAGGAGATTGAACTATGTATTTGCTCTGTCCAGGACACAGCCTCGATTTTTTGATGTTGTTTTTATTTTCTTATTAAATTCCTAGTGTCAGCCTAATTTCTTACAATTATTACCAGGAGAAAACAGAAAAATTTTCATTTGACTGAAGTCTTATATTTGTTGAATATAGTTTGGTTATATTTGCAAGACCAATTTTTCGTATAATGAAACCTTTGATTAGACTTTGAACAATATTTAAAATATTTTGAAATAAATATTTACTTTATACTTGTGTTAAAGTTTTGGCATGCATTACAGATAACGTTCTAAATATTTTTATTTTTTTCTATCTCCAGTTGAAAAATCTAAGTTTAGAAGAATTACAAATGAGGTTAAAGGCACTGGACCCAATGATGGAAAGAGAAATTGAAGAGCTTCGTCAAAGTTATAATGCAAAAAGACAACCAATTCTGGATGCTATGGATGCAAAGAAACGAAGACAGCAAAACTTTTGAGTTTAATATCTTCTCAGACAGCATGTGTAGTTAGTCTAGATGTCAGTAAACCTTTAATAGTTGAAGGAATCATAGTGTTATGATTATTTCTGTTATTTTTAATCTATGAGATTTGTGCTTCACAACCCACCAATGTTGAAATTCTGAAGAAGCCCTCATTCTGAAGTTACAAGAGGGCTTAACTTTACCAGTGCAAGCACAGTAATTTTATTTTTGAACAATGAAAGCAACAGAAATTTTCATTATTATTTTTCTAAAAGCCCATCAGTTATATCATATCACTACTAAATCTTTGTTGTACAATTAAAATTATACTCATGGGAACTTAAAGACCCAAAGCTATTGTTTATTTGTGCAACGTTGCCCAGTTTTATGTTACAGTATTTCTTATTCCCATCTACTAGCCTATTTATTATATCCCCTCAGGTAAACTTATTTATTTATGCCATTTTGCCTTTTTTTTTTTCAAAGAGAAAATTGGATGTTTTGATGAAGGCAGAGTTTGGACAGCAGCAGATAAATTACTACTAAATTACTCCTTAACAAAACAGGGAGATAAGTGATAATATCACTTGAAAGTCAGGGTAGTACTTGTTTCTCAAGAATTTTTCAACTTTAAGGAAACAGTAGATACCTGCAGTACCCAAGGCCAGCTTCTTTTCAACAAAGAAAAAAATCTGTTTCTACCTTGTAGACACTGAGTTTTCATGTTTTTTATTTGCTTGAATTTTTTTTAACCTATTTTGATGTTTGGTACAAGTAGACCGTTGTATTTGAGACAGGTAAAGCTATAAAGGACATGAATTTCAAAGCCAAAGAAATCAATGAATAGTTTGTATAAAAATTAGTATAAGGTAGATTCTAAAAAGAAAATTAAAACTAATCATACCTATATGTTAATATTGTTCCATTTGTATATTTGGAAACAGAAATGTGTCACATTACAGAAAGCTCATCACATTAGTTTCTATGAAAATGTGGTCCATTGTCTAAGGACATTTTGTTTTTGTTATTCATTATCTTTTGGGAATTATTGATAACACAACAGAAATACAATTTATACTCTCCTATGCATACCCTGGAGACTGCAAAAATATTAAAACAGTCAAGCAGAAATTTAGTTCTTTGCAGAATGAACATTTGTGCAATTGAATTGGGACCAATTGTTTTTCTAAACAGTATATGGCCATCTCAACGGTAATTGTTCTTATGTTTCAATTCTGTCATGTAAATCATAAAGACAAATAAATTTTACTGTACTGGTTAAAATACTTATTCTCTGCATCTTTTTCAAACTTTTTCTTTTTAATTTGGGATATAAATAAGTTGTATATACTAATATACAAAGTAGGAAAAGTTTAAGAGACTTCAAAAATATAATCTTCTATAAAATGAAATTAGCTAAAAAAATTAAAAAATTAAAAAAAAATGAAATTGGCTTTGAATTTAATGCCACTACATTTTTGGTTATTTCAGTATTGCAGATTTAGAACTGGAAGGAAGCTTAAAAGTTATCCAGTTCATCACCCTAAATATAAGGTAAACACAAAACTTGGAATGTGGTCTAAATATTTTTTTAAAGGGATAATAATGTCATAGAGCTCTCACTTGCCTTTCTTACAAATACTATACTTCTTTTAAAGCAATCTCAGCTATACTCATTTTTGGGGGGCTGCTATAGGGAATGGGTGAGTCAGTGGAGTCCAATGAAACTTCCCAATTTTTCTCCTCTATTGTTTGGCTATACCTAGTTGATCTTTTACTCATAAAGTTGATTGTTTGAATTCAAGTTTACAATTTTACATTTATCTCTATCCAAACTAATCTCATTAGGCCTATCACAACAATTTAGATTTATTGAAATCTTTTTGGAATATAACTTTTTCTCCCAAGTACCAAGGTTTGTTTGGTCTATATTTGCAGAATCATCAATAAAAACCATTTATTGTGTTTATTGTAGGACCAAGGACAGATTCATGTGGCACTCCATCAGAGACCTTTCTCCAAGATGATATTAACCCACAAATGATTACTCAATTTCCATTTTTTAAACATTCTAATTCTGTCTTGTCATCTGGCCCACATTTCTCCATCTTGTCTCCATTTACAGGATAAAAGACATGACAGGTTTTTATTGAATTCTGTATCTACATTATTCCCTTATATTATAATTTTGAAAAATGTAAATGAAATCTGATATAAATTGTTTTCAACAAAGCCCTTTTTTTCATTTTCACGGCTTCCCTTTTTAGATGTTCACAGATTATCCCATTAAATTATGTTCTAGGATCTTGCTAGGAATAAAATTAGTTCCTCTGGATTATAGTTTGTAAACTTCCTTCTCTCTCCTGTTTTGAAAATCATGGCAATATTTCCCCATTATCAGTTCTTTGAAATATTTCATGTTCACACTCTTTCAACAATCATTGGCAGTAGCTCAGCAATCATATCAAGTCGCTCTGTCATTAGCTTGCAATACAGTTTATTCACCCTGGAATTCAGTTATCAGAAACAGCTAGGAGCTTTCTTACTGCTTGCCTACTTATATTGAGATTCGAGTATCTTTGTTGTTATTTTTATTCTAATCTTTCTAGTCCTTTGATCATTCTCTTTGGTGGACCTCCCCTCCCCAAATAGCAAAGTTTATTAAATATGTCTGCTTTCCCTTCACTTTCTATTGGATATTCATGAAGAGACAACATGACAGAAAGCCAAAAATGTAAACCAGGATTTGAATCTAGTCTCAGGCACTTAGTGAATCAGTTAACCCCTCAGAACCTCAGTTTACTAGTCTAAAAAAATTGGTAAATGAGAATACATCAGCTACCTCACAGGTTTGTTGTTAATCATGCTGCAAGATAAACCTTCAAGTGCTGTATAACTGTGACTGATTAATAACATCATCATCAGGATCATTAAGTGCAGTTAGGTGGTACAATGAATAGAGTGTCTAGGATGGCGTCAGGAGGACCTGAGTTCAAATCTGTGCTCAGAAACTTATTAACTGTGTGATCCTTGTTTCTATTTGCCTCAATTTCCTTATCTGTAAAATGAGCTGGAGAAGGGAAGACAAACTATTCCAGTGTTTTTGCCAAGAAAATACTAAATGGGGTCATGAGGAGTTGGACATGACTGAAAAACAATTCAACAATACAACATCATCATCAGAGGCTCATAGGTTTATAGCTGAAAAGGACATTACAGATAATCTAATGGGACCCTTTGTTTTTTACAGATGAGAAAACCACAGCTTAGTAAAGAAATGACTTAGCCATGTTACATATGAAGGTAACCAAGTTGGGAGTTGGATCTAGGTCTTATAACACCAAATCTAAAACCTCTTCCAATATACTCTCTCTTCAACCTCCAACAACAGTCATACCTTTTGGTCTATCCCTTTCTCCCCTGTAACAAAAGAAAACTGAAAAAAAGACAATCTTTAACTTCTGAACTCCTCAATGTTAAAGTTTGTGATACTATTCTGATAGGGCCATACCTTTCTTTTGTTACTTGTCCTTCCTTCTCTATTGCCTGCCACACTTCCATATTCTGCACATTAAAAAGCAAGTCATTGGTCAATACATTCCCTAAACATTTACATTAATTTCCTAGATAATTATGATGTTTATCCTTTTTTATAATTCTCCTTTTTTCTTCTTCATTCAGGGTTTTTTGTCATTTTTTATAGAATTTTATCCTTTTGAACTTTCCATCTCTTTTGTTCTCATTTCCCACTTCTATAGACTTTTATCCTTTCTTTGAACCCTCTGAAATCCCCTCTTGCAAAATGTAGGATGTATATCAAACTGTATCTATCTTTCCTCATCTTTTCTGTCATAGATACTAAGACTAGCAATTTTGTCCAGTGACCTCATCATTCCTGCTTCACTTACCCATTCTTCCATGTTTGTCAGAATTAGGTTCATAATGATGGTAGCCTACATTGTTTCCTTCATCTTTGGCAGGCAGAAATTGTTAAGGCAAGTTGAGAATGTATTAGCTACTTTGTTGAGAGAAAAAAGGAAAGTTTCTCATCACTATTATGTCCTAACTCCACGTCATGTTTATAATTTCCCTCAGCTTCTCATCTGTTTTTTTTCTTTTGTACAGGTAGTCTATTATATATTCACACACACACACACACACACACACACACACACACACACACACATCTTATCTCTGACCCAAATGTTCTCTATCATGATATATTTTACTGATATGTAATGCTACTCTGACTCCACCTTTTAGCTATTCTCTTTATTAGAGACGGCTAGGAATGAATAGAGTGCTAGACCTAGAATCAGGAAGACTGACGTTCAAATCTTCCTTCCGATACTTAATAGCTGTGTGACTCTGGGAAAATCACTTAATCTCTCTCAGCCTCAATTTCCTCAACTGTAGAATGGAGATAATAATATTAATAGCACTTACCTCTCAGAGTTTTTATGAGGATTAGAAGAAATAATATTTGTAAAGTGTTTTTATAAAATTTTATAGCACTACATAAATACTATTATTACTTTAAATAGGATATATTTCAGCAAAGCCAAAATAATCTCATCAAGAAACTGCCTTTAAATATCCAATAAGAATAATCGCATTGTATTTTTATATAAATTAGATAAATTTGGTATTCTCTTGCATATATCTTTTAAAACTTGGGAGGGAGAAAGGGCAATAATTAAAGACTTGGTTATCAAATGTTCCATACACCCTCTTGGATAGCTCTTGGCAAAAAAAAAAAAAAAAAAAAATCTTCCTTCTCCAAAAGGAAGAAATATCTCCTGGTAAATTAAAAAACTACAAAAGATGGTTTCAACCACTTTTATTTAATCATGAAATTAAATGAAATCAGATTATGTAATGTTTGTTCTGTTCAAAGAGGGCCAAGGGTAAAGCCAAAATTTTTTAGTTATTTCAACTCTTGTTTAAGATCTTTCTAAAATGTATTAGACCATTTTTCTAGCATAATAAATACAGTATGTTGAACATAATTGAAATTTTGTGAATCAGGATTTCACAATACCAAAGGGTTATCATTGATATAAAAATATATTATTGATTTAGGATCATAGAACTTTACCCAAAAGGAACTTCAGTGTCCATCACGTCCAATCCCCTCACTTTACAGGATGAAGGAACTGAGACCCAGGAAAATTGGGACTTTCCAAAGTCATATATGTTATAAATGTTACAGACAGGATTTGAATCCAGTACCTCTGAATCCAAAGACAGTGTCCTTCCAATGTACCACATATACGTGTACACAAAAAGTATAGGAGTTTGAGTAGACTGTATTGATTCCAGGGCATGCCCTAAAATTTACTTTTTGCCCTAAATTCCTTAGATCATTTGCTTTCCATGTCTTTTACCTCTCCAGAAAATGAAGTGCAGAAAAATGTCCAGTCAGTATAAGTCAGGAGAGAAAAGAAAATTTATGTTTTCTTTGATTTTAATAAATAAGGTGGTTATCTCCACAAATATACCAGCATGTATAAAATGAATATTTTAGTACATATTGCTTTTCTATCCAAAATCTGAAATAGCAAATTTAGTCCAATGAAAAAGGAAATTTTTTAGATAGGTTTTATATAAGAAATACCTTAATGTTTTCTTTCCTCTTGCTCATTTACTGAATCACATCACCCAAGTTTATAATCACATTCCCTGAACTGAAGGACATACACCTTCTCTAACAGAAATAATATAATACTTAAAGATGCTTTTAAACTTGGAATCACAGGAAATTCAGTAGAATTACTGACACATTCACATTTAGTAGTAGTTCTATTTTCATTTCCATCTTATGTGTTAATGATTAATGAATAAAATAAATCTGGTGAATACTAATGACTCCATATTCTCAATAAAACATTTTTTATTTGTAATTGGTGTTACATTGCTATTTTTAACATATGCTAAATTATGTTATCACTTATTAATTCTAAGTATTTTACCAAAAGACTACTCAGGATGCTTTCTCATAAACCTTGACACAAAAATGGAGACAACTTCATTTCTCCACCTTGTTTGAAATTAACAGCCAAGCAGTTTAGGACAAATGTGTCAGGTATGTAGCTCATGGGCTGTATATAGCCACAACTCTCCTGAATGTAACTCAAACAAGATTAAAATTGTAATTAAGTAATATTTAACAAAATAAATTTAAATATAAATATGTATACATAAACTCATATATATAGATATATTGTCCATCCATAAATACACATATGCACATATATATGTATATATAAATATATATATGTATATAAATGTATGTTTTTTTTAAGTCAATATGCAGCCCAAGAGATCCTTACATATGATTAATTAACACTACTAGTTTAGGGAACCTCAGGTTGAGAGTGGAAGTTATTATATATGTATGAAGGCCATGCTGAGTATGTCAATTCATCTCTCTTGAAAGGAGATCCCTCTAAACTTGACTCATATTTAGGAGGTGACCATAGTTTTGTACTTAAGCCTGCATTTTCTGAAGAGGTCTTTTCTTAAAACATGTACAGAAGTAATTTAATGCCTAAGTTTCCTGCTAAATAATATACAAATCTTTGTTTTCTCTTTAATTTAAAAATATTCAAGATCTATTTTTATGATAAAGACCTGAATCAAAAATAGCTTTAGAAATAAAATAGGCAGCATGGCAAAATGCATAGAGTAGATTTAAGAGGAGCCGAGTTCAATTCTTAGATCTGACATTCTCCAGACCATGGTGTACATATTTCCTAAGAGAGAGAACAGACCACATTATTCCACTGCTCAAAAATCTTCAGTGTCTCCTTACCATCGCTAGAATAAAGCTCAAACTCTTTACCCTAGGATTTATGACTCGCCTTACTCCAGCTCTAAGCTATTTTTCTAAGAACACATTAAAAATTCTCCCATTCAAAGACTTTGTGTTAAAGCCAGCTTGGCTACTAGGAGTTCCCCAAAACAGACATTCTATTTTACACTTCCATTAATTAATTCATACAAACAGCTATTCCTAGGATATATTCCTTTATTGTCTTCATTTTAAAAATCCCATATCTTCATTCAAGATTTAAATCAGCTGCCATTTCATCTTTGATCTGATTTCATCTATTTGTTGTTAATATGTTCTTTTTCCTCAGATAGTCTTAGAACATTTTGCCTGATCTCTGCTTCCCCCCTCATGCTTATTTTATTTTATCTTTATCTTTACATATATATATATATATATATATATATATATATATATATATACACATATATATATATATATAATTCTCCCAAAAAAACTCCTTGAATAGTTTATTTCTTGGTTTTGCAGACTGTCTATCTAGTACAATTCTTTATCTATGGTAGGTAGGGGGTGAATTAATATTTGTCAGATTGCAGTTAGGAGGCAAATTTCAGCCCAGTATTAGAAAGAACCTCTTAACAAGTAGATGTCTCCAAAAATAGAATGGATTACTATATCATACCAATGATAATATGGCAAGTTTTCATTCAGAGAAGAGTCACTAGTCAGGGATGTTATAGGAAAGGATGCTGTAGGTCGGGGGTTGAAATAGATGACATATAAGAACACTTTTAACTCTAAGATTACATAATTTAATCTTTATGGACTTCATTGTCTCCTATAAAAAATGAGAAATTAATAATTATAATAATAGCTTTATTTTATATTTGCAATTTAAATCATACTTTAAGGTTTGCAAAGTTATATATACATGTGTATATACTTGCATGTATATGTACATACACAAATATATACATATATGTATATATTTATTATTATCCCCATTTTACATATAAGGAAACAAACTCAAAGCACACAGCTAATAAATGACTATGGTAAGATTTAAACTAAAGTATTCATGACTCTAAATTCAATGATCTATCAACTATGCCACATAGTTACCCACAAATAACTGAAGTCTCAACTCTAATATGTAGAATTCTACAAAATTACTTAATTCTTTCCTCTACTTGTTATTCTTTGGTAATTAAGAATTGAAGAAGGCACACCAATTCTTGAGGAGCTGAAGCAGCATTAAAGCATATTAGTATAAAAAAATTAACAAAAGGTAATAATCTAGTATTGAATACTAAGCAGGTATATTAGTATTTTCATCCATGAAATGGTTCCTTGGTGTTATTAAGTTAATATTCATAATAGCTCAATCACGTCTTCACAACTCTCCAAAATAGTGCAAGTGTGAACATTTCCATTTTACAAGTGTGAAGTTCAGAAAGATGGAATGATTTGTCCAAGATACAATAGGTCTTCTGACTCTTAAATCTTCTACTCTCTGATCATTTTCACACACCAGAAATGTGGACTCTACCCTTTCATCTCCAAACCCTCCAAGAAGCTTTCAATTTATATTTCCTGTGTCCAAGCTTCCATGACACTTTTCAGCCATCTCCCCATCAAGCTCCAAGAATTGCTGTCTTCCTTCCTCTTTTCCCTCTTCTTCTTCCCTTTCATTTTTATAGTACCCCTTTATGTTATGTTTATGTTCTCTGATTATAATGCAAATTCCTTGAAGGCAGAGATTCTTCCTTGCTTTTGAACTCTTAGTACTTAACTCAGTGCCCAACACAGAATAAGTGCTTAATAAATATTTTCTCTATCTAAATATGAGGATCTTTCCAAGATATTTTTCTCTACTAACAAGGAAGTGACTTAGGCACTAGGAAGAACTAGTTTGTTGAAAGAAAATGTTTTCCTCTCCAGGTGTAGTTAAGCACATGACCATGCTAACCATGTTCATGTCCTCTCCAAGATTCATTTCTAAGAAGAAGAAAAAAATAGGAAATAAATTCAATTGAAATGAGAAAATAGAATCCTAATTTCTTTGATTGAAAAACCAAATCTTTCCTATAAACTATAAGGAATCTGGTGAGGGAGTCTTTTTGACAGAAAACCCATTATCTGTTCAACCAGAGGAAGGTCCCTAATTGTCTTTTATAGTTATATAAAAATTTTGAAGTTGAATTGTAAAGGAAGTGAAATAAAAAAATATTCATAGAATCTCAGAATTGAACAGTACCATAGAGATCATCTACCATACTAGTACAGGAACCTGATAGTTCTAAAATAATCCATTGCTAATAATCCTGTTTACATTGTGAAAACAAGTCTTACACTGATAAAGCCATCCTGTGAATGGTGCATATTGTCCATGATGGTCTCCCTCTTTAAAAGTAATAATAATAAGATAAGTCAAAATATTTACATGAAGCTACATAATTCTACTGAGAATAGAAGCCCTTTTATGTTCAAAAACAAGATAAACTAAGGAACTTAAAATGAAAAACTAGTTCATTATTAATGAAGCAATATGCATTATTCTTCACTAATACATGACCTCACTCTATATCCTTTCAGAGAACATGGCAATAGAAAACAGAATTTAATCCACACAGCTTGTGTGATCTGCAAAGACATTTACATGTGCATAAATCAGTCACCAAAAATTGTATGCTGAGGATTACACTTATGCTCAGTACCAGCATACATCATTTTATTATATTTCACTTTATTGTGCTTTGCAGATACTGCTTTTTCTTTTTTTTAACAAATTGAAAGTTTGTGGTAACCCAATATTGAGGAAGTCTATTGATACCATTTTCCCAATAGCATGTGCTCACTCATGTCTCTGTCACATTTTGGTAATTCCTGCAATACTTCAAACTTTTTCATTATAAATTTATTATGGTGACCTGTGATCTTTGATATTATAAGCATAGTTGTTTTGGGACATCACAACCCTAATTTATATGACAGTGAACTTATAAGACAGCACTCATATAAGATAGAGAACTTAATTGATAAAATGTGGATGTTCTCATTGTTCCACTGGATCAGCTGTTCTCCCATTTTTCTCCCTCTCCTTTAAACTCCCTATTCCCTGGAATGCAACAATAGTTGAAGAATATTACATAAACTTAGTTGACGAAGCAGCAGAAGAGTTTGAGACGACTGATCTCAATTTTGAAAAAAAGTTCTACTGTGGGTAAAATGCTACCTAATAGGGTTTCATGCTACAGGGAAATCTTTCATGAAAGGAGGAGTCAACTGATACAACAAACTTCATTCTTGTTTTATTTTAAGAAATTGTCACAGTTACCTCAATGTTATGGGCCAGAACTCTGAAACAAGGATTCTTACAAGGTGCTAAGTCAGTGGAATTGATAAACACAATGGTTATCTAGTTTAGCATGGTGATTAATAGTTCTCTAGTTCAATAAGTGTACTTAGTACTTAATATAGTTCTACAATATTCACACCTATGATAATGCAATTAGAGCATATAAGCTGGGAGCCTCAGCCAGAGTCAGAGCCAGAGAAGACAGGCGGACTGGAGACGGAAGCTCAAGCCCTCAGACTCAGAGATTCATTTCCATCTTCATCAGCCTCATGGTGGCTGGCCTGTCCTCCTGCTCCCCCCACTGAGACCAAGGCTGGTCTGAAAGGCTCTAAGAAAGCTAGCGCTGGCCCCAGGCAAGAAAACTAGATTGTGAAGGAGAAAATAAAGACTTTGGACTTTAACATCTGGCTATTCTTGTGGTGATTATTGAACTGAAACGAAGGCTGCTCCAAGACCTCCAAAAAAACAAACTAAGAACATTATACCTCAATATACCAGCAACCACCAAGGCAAGACCCTCCATTAACAAAAGAATTATGACTTGCTGAAAGTTCAGAAGATGACTAAATTTTTTTAAGCAATAAAGTATTTTAAATTACAATGTATACATTTTAGGTATAATAAATACTATTGCATAATACTCAATATATCATATCAAAGTATGAACTCAATTTTTATATGCACTGAGAAACCAAAAAATTCATGTGACTTGCTTTTTTGCAGTATTTGTTTTATTGAGGTGGTCTGGAACCCAATCTGCATTATCTCCAAGTTATGACTATATAATCGAGACAGAAAGTCCCATCATCCAAATATGTCTGTAACACAGCTATTTTATTCTGATTCTATTAACTTACTGTTAATGGCCCATGGGAATTAAATCTTTTGAAAAGTTCAGTTAAGCTTTTAGATTTTAAAGGTATGTTAATTTCTTTAACAAATACATAGTAATTTTGAGTATAAGTTTAATTTGGCACGTTAATACAGAATCAATAGGTCTAGACATAATACAATAGAAAATACAATTTTAAACAAATTCTTAATATTAATTCATTCTTCATTTGGTAATGTTAGCAATTGCTGCTTTTTTACATATCCTTAGTATAATTAAGATATGATCTTCAAGACAATCATCCAAAGCAAAAAGATTTCCTTCTATAATAACAATTTTGGAATTGACTAGGAGATTTAAAAAAATTCTTGTCAGAAAGGATTTTGTTCATTTCAATGCCCAAACAAGCAGAAGTAGTTTCATTTTCTGTGCTCTCCATTTTCTCCCTTGGTAAAGTCAAAAAAATAAAGATAAAGATAATTAGGGTTTTTTGTTTCCAATTTTTACCCTATAATTTGTGGAGTTTTGAATATTAATTTTTTTCCTCATGCTCCATAATATAGATTCTAGATTGAGTCTTCCCTCACCATCACTACCAAAATAAATAAATAAATGAGCTCCCAAGTACCTTATGTATCTCTCTAATAAGCCAATACATTAACTTCTGATCTTCTGTTTCCCAAGTCTATGAAAAGAAAGGTTTTATTCAATTTACATAAATAGGTTGGGTTTGAGGGGAGGGGTATGGAAAATGGAGAGGGAAAGAGAAAGCATGTAAGTATGTCTTAAAAAAACATTTAAATTCAGTTTTTCAAATCCCAGCATCACTAAGTACATAAGATCTTGTCTTTTTTTTTTCTTTGCCTTGATATCTTCTGCTAAGTTTTAGCTTTAATTGATGTTCTTGGCAAAGTCGAAGTTTAAAACTTTATATGATTTGTTGTATCTACTAGACAAAGAAAGAAACTACCCTCTACTCACACTCTACCCCCAACATCTAGATATTATGTCATTGTCCTCTTCTGAAGTAAAATTGATGTCCTAAAGCCTCAAGAAACTCTCCTGGGACTGAACAATTGATTGTGCAATATATGAACCACAAAGACCATCAACTATGAAAATATGTTAATTAAAAGGCTGTCTCTGAATATACTTATCCAAGATTCTTCACCATTGCTTCTGTAATGTAGTACACATGATAATACATCTTCATTTCTAAAAACTGAATGATGTCCTTTTTATTAGCATTATCATCATCATCATCATCATCATTATCATCATTTGGGGGGAGTGATCCCAAATCTATTTCACTCCCAGTGAAGAAACTTTCTCCACCAATAAATTAGTGTCTATTTTGTAATTTATAGTAGCATAATGCCCAGTGTCTAGCATCATGCCTTGCACTTAGGAGAAACTTAATAAATACTTGTAGATGATCCAAAACAACTCCAAAGAGCTATGATGGAAAATACTATCCACATCCAGAGAAAGAACTGATGGAGTCAGAATAGAGATAGAAGCATACTATTTTCACTTTTTAAATTTTGTTCATGTTTTTTGGTCTGTTTATTCTTTTACAACATGATCATATAGAAATATATTGCACATATATATTACATGTTATATTGAACATATATAAATATATCAAGTTGTTTACCATTTTGGAGAGGGGGAAGAGGGAAATTTGGAACTCAGTTTTTTAAATGAATGTTAAAATTTGTCTTTACATATAATCAGAAAAAATAAAATACTATTTAAAATAATTTGGTAAATGCTTATAGAATTGAATAAGATATAAAATAAGTTTAATAATCTTGTCAGATACAAAGAAAAAAGAAAAGATGCTTTGGAGATGAATTGGGCTGGGAGCCTGAAATCCTGTCTTCATGTCTTAGCTCTGCCTCTAGCATGTACCTTGGGGCAAGATTTGGCCTCTTTGGATGTTGGTTTTTTCAATCTTTAAAATAAGGTTAGGCTAGTTGATTTTTAAGGTTCTTTCCAGTTCCCTTTATTCAGGGAGTAAAGCCATTAACTGGCATGATAATATTTTTATCTGATTTGTATAAAGGCTATTATAGATGATGGTACGCTTCTCAAATTTACAGATGATAAAAATCTGGCAGAGAAGGCTGACACATTGGATGACCAAGATCCAAAAAGATCTCAACAGACTAGAATCTAATTGAGTCGAATCCAGTAAGATGAAATTTAATAAGTGTAAAACCTTATAAATCTTGAAAAATAAATTTTAATGTGGGAAGCATAGCTAGACAGCAGTTCATCAAAAAGACATATTGTAATTTTAGTGACCTGATCGCAATTTTAGTGAACTAAAAGGTCAATTTGAGTCTACAATGTACTATTACAACCAAAAACCCCTAAAAGGATTATAAACTCTATTAAGAGGGGTATGTTGTCTAGAGAGAGGAAGATGAAAGTCTTTTTTAATAAGGGTAAATAATTGTGTTCATTGTCAGGATAGGAGTACTATTGACCCCTTGTTTTGGTCCATTTTATTGTCTAAGGGATAATGAAAACCACTCAGGGCTGAAATGTTTCCCAGTGCACCATTTCTACCAAGTGGGATTACATTTCAAGTAATTTCTCTGTCTTGTTGCCCTCTAGGGCCTACTACTGAGCCATAAAGGAAATCTTGATAGAGACCAAAGCATCCATTAGAGAGGTGTTCTTTTTTTCTTTTTTCTTGTCTTTTCTTTTCTTTTCTTTTTTTTTAAAGATTGGGTTTCCCTACCTCTTGTAGGCTGGAACCACAGGGATTACCCAAGGGCTCAATCCCACTATGTTAACCTGGCCTGGTTTGCCTTACCTTAGAGCATCTAAGGACTCCTCACTTTTAGGGTCTTGACATACTGAAGCCAAATAGAGTGCAGACATCCAACTGGCCTAATTCATGCAACTCCTCAGAATTCCTGAGTTTAAGAAACCCACCAGTCTCAGCCTGTGCAGGAGCTGAGATTGCAAATTGCAGGTGTGTATTTATTTATTATTTATATTAAATTTATTTATTTTTATTATTTATTTAAATAATTAAAATTATTTATTAAATTTATTATAAAATAATAAATATTAAATTAAATAAATATTTATTATTATATTTTTATATATAAAATGTATTATATTATTATAGAGACATTCCTAATTTTACTAAAGGGGCATCAATTTTTTTCCTTAGGTAGATTTCAGTTAGACTTGATGATTTCTAAGATTTCTTCCAGCCCTCAACCCTGTGGTCTTATTTTAGCCAACAACTGTATGATCTGATTTTCAATCTGGTCTTCAGTTTCTCTTCACAGAATCCTTAAACCTTCAGAATACTGACTTCATCCGGATGACTATCTTTGTTTTCAAGTTTAAAGCTTTTAAGTTAGCCTTTAATTTTCAATAAGGAGTTTTCTTTTAGAAAATAGATTTGAATAAAATCATAGTCAGACTTTTGCCCATGGTAGATTTAGTAATAAAAGCTATATCAGAGCTCTGTGTATCATCCCATGTTCAGCAACTATAAGTTTATGCAGTCATATATCTCAACAATTTAGATTATTTTAATTAAATGAGATTGAGAGAGCCCTGTGGCCATTAAGCACTATGTAATATAAGTGACTGGTATTATTATTATTGTTGCAAATAACAATATTGTTATAACTGAGTGCTTTTAACCTAATAGAAGTGAAAGAAAAGCTGAAAAAATATTCGGTTTTCATGTGGAAAAATTAGTAATTTATCATTAACAAGGTTAAAGCAATAAATGTTTATGGTACCAGCTTGGGTATTTATTAGTGTTATAAAGTGGTTATTTATATGTAGACCTAGAGTTTATTATATACAAAAACCAAATGTTAATGAAAAAATACCATATGTACTTCCTGAAAACTGAAATTAAGATCTCACTACAACCTAAAGAAATTTCAAAATGAATAATAAAAGTCCCCAATTTGTAATATGCCCAGATTGTAAAATGTAGGGATTTTTTGTTGCAATAAAGCAATGTATACATTATTTCCTATGGTTGATGCCTTTTATTTCTGACACTATAGACATTGCCCCAATATCCTACATCCTTTTCCCCACAATGAATCTTATCTTGTAACCAGAGAAAAACAATTAAGTAAAATGATCAACTTGGTAACTATGTCTGGCAATACAACAACTCTGTAGAAAGAGCAGAGAAGAGTATTTTACAGGATCTCAGAGGTCATTTGGTCCCAACCTAGCTCTGAAGAAAAACCTACTCAATAACATCCCTGAAAAATGATCACCCAAGCTTTGTGTGACAGATTATATCTTTTGGCTATCATTGTGTTTTGTTGATTCAAATTGTAATTCTGCTGTCTAGCCATAAATGAAAACAATTTGGCTAAGGTTTTTTGAAGGCCTCAAAATACTGAAGAAAATAACTGCTTAAATGCCAGAAATGGTAAGAAATACAAAAAAAAAATTAATGAAAAAAAACTTAAAAATTAGAATTTTATCAAGTAAAAGCTAATGAGTCCATGGGATATTAAGAAATAATAAAATCAATAGAATGAAAAAAATAGAAGGAAATATGAAATATCTCAGAAGAAAAACAACTGACATGGAAAATAGATCAGGGAGAAATAATTTAAGAATTACTGGATTATCCAAAAGCCATGATCAAAAAAGAAAGAACCTAGACATATATCAAGAAATTATAAAGAAAAACTCTCCAAATATCTTAAAACCAGAGGACAAAGTAGAATTTGAAAGAGTTCAGGGATAATCTAAAAGGGATCTCAAAATGAAAACTCCCAGGAATATTATGTCCCAACTCCATAGCTTCCAGATCAAGGAGAAAATACTAAAAGCAGTTAGAAATAAAAAATTCAGAATTTATCAGAATTAGTTTTTTTTTCTTTTTTCACTATAGTTTTGAGAATAGGAAAAAGAAGAAAAGGTACAATTGGCTCAACTATGGGTTCAGAGTTGGAGGCTTAGAAACTTTCTTGATAGATATCATATAGTAGAGACCTAGAATAGAAAAATAGTGGGATTTAGAGGACTACAAGTTCAATAAGAGTTAGAAGTATAATATGAGAGACAGCCAAAAAATTTTTTAAAAGCCAATTTGATCTTGGACTAAGAGAGGCATAGCTTCCAGGATTAAGGAGGTGATAATTCCACCCCACTCTTGCCTGGTTTGTAATACAGCAGCTAAGTGAAACAGTGGAAAGAGTACTGGTCCTGGAGTCAGTAATCATCATTTTCTGAATTTAAATTTGGCCTCAAACACTTACTATCTGTGTGACCCTGGGCAAGCTATTAACCCTGTTTGCTTCAGCTTCCTCATCTGTAAAATGAGTTGGAGGGGGAAAAAATTGCAAACTACCCCATATCTTTGTTTAAAAAAAATCCCAGATGGAGTCAGAGAGTAGAACTGCAACAATTGAACAACAACCATAATTGGTTTGAGTCACCATTTAGGAATGAGTTGGATCAACTGGGGGATGTCTAGAAAAGAACCAGAAAGATAAAAGAATTGCAAATCCATGATACATGAAGATAAGTTGAAAAAACTGAAGGAGATATGTTCAAGTATTGGAAAATCCATCATTTGGGAAAGAAATAAGATTTGTTCAGCTCCAGAAGTCAGAACTAGGAACAATTGGTAGAAATAGCAAAGAGTAAAATGTAAGGAAAAACCTTCTAAGGATTAGAACTCTCCATAGTGGAAAGGGATACTTCAGTAGTTAGGTGTTCTACTTCATTGGATATCTTCAAGAATAGAACGTCTTGTATACTTATTGTGTATCTAATTTATATTTTAATATATTTAACATCTACTGGTCATCCTGCCATCTGGGGGAGGGGGTGAGGGGTAAGAGGTGAAAAATTGGAACAAGAGGTTTGGCAATTGTTAATGCTGTAAAGTTACCCATGCATATAACCTGTAAATTAAAGGCTATTAAATAAATAAATAAATAAAAAAGGAAAAAAAAAAAAAGAATGGGATGTCTAACAAATTATCAGGCATATTTCAGTGGGGATTCCTTGGTAGAGATGGATGTGTCCTCTAAATTCCCTTCTATTTTTAGAGTTATGACATCATGTTAGCTAAAAATGATATGTAGTAAGCATCAATAGAAATATTACTGGTTTTTAAGTCAGAGGACCTGTGTTCAAATTCCATCCTTGATACAACCTATATGGCTATGGGAAGTAATCTATTTAATGTCTGTAGACCTCAGTTTCCTCATCTCTAAAATAAAGGGATTCCACCAGCCAGCCCCCAAACTCTATTCAATTCTGAATGTATAATAAAATAACATGTGACTTAGGGTGGAAGTAAAGAATATTTTTGTAAGAACAATGGATTTATTGTGTCACTCCAGAATAAGGTGATTATCACTAAAAGTAATCATGGTGATATAGCAGATGGGAACATACTTGATAACAGGTAAAGGCAGTCATGGCTAATCAGATAAAAGAACAAGTAACCCAAAAATATATTACTTTGATTTTTATAGGTGTATGCCAGTGGAACTAAAGTATAGCTAAATTTGGGCATTGAAGTAGCTTCTAAAAATGAGTTAGCAAATGAATTAATACCTTATTTTGAGCATAAACCCAGTAATATGTGAGGAACCAGAAGCTCTAGTCTAGCTAATAGAGCACAGAGTCTATTTTTTTTTCAGGCACTATTTATCTATCTATCTATCTATTTATTTATTTATTATAACTTTTTATTTACAGAACCCATGCCAGGGTAATTTTTTACAACATTATCCCTTACACTCACTTCTGTTCTGACTTTTCCCCTCCCTCCCTTCACCCCCTCCCCCAGATGGCAAGCAGTCCTATACATGTTAAATATGTCACAGTATATCCTAGATACAATATATGTGTGCAGAACTGAACAGTTCTCTTGTTGCACAGGGAGAAGAGTCTATTTTTTGATAACTTTAGTAAAATAGTGACTTAAATTGATTTTGTTATTTTACGAAATAAAAATGTCTTATAGCCAGAAAGGGGATATATTTTAAAGAAAGCTTTTCATAGAATAGTTAAAATAAAGGTGAAGATTAAGGAATATCAAGGTAAATATTGTCAATTAAGATTCTGGTCTCAGCCATATGGCCACAAGTCAGGTCATAGCACAGTCTATGAAGAATTTTAAAATGAGTATCATGCAGAAGATAAAAGAGAGGAGCATGGTTGAGCATAAGCAGGCTGCAACAAGTGCAAAAAAAAGGAATTAGAAGGAGAACTAGAGTAAAAAATATCACCAAAATGTATGAACAGTATGGTGGTATATGTCTATAATCTCTGATGAGGTGGAGACTGGTGCATCACTTGAAGTCAGCAGTTCTAAGCTATAGTAGGCTAAGCCAGTGGATATTCACACTCTCTAGCACAAGATAGTGAGCCCTAGGATGGGATGAACAGAGCCCCAGACAGAAAAAACAGAACAGGTTAAAGTTCCTGAATTGATCAGTAATCGATAATAGGATTACATCCATGAGATCCTTGCACTTCAAGGCTGGGTGACATAAGAATATATATACTCTCTCTGTCTCTGTCTCTGTCTCTGTCTCTGTCTCTAGCTCTGTCTCTCTCTTTCTCTCTCTCTCTGTCTCTGTCTGTCTCTGTCTCTCTGTCTTTGTCTCTGTCTCTCTGTCTCTCTCTCTTTTTTCTCTGTCTCTGTCTCTCTCTGTGTCTTTTTCTCTCCCTCTTTTCCCCCTCTTCCCTCTTTTTGTCTCCCTCCCTCTCTGTTTCTTCCTCCCCTTCTCACTTACTCTTTCTCTCTCTTGCTCTCTCTGTTTTTATATATGTATATACATATATATACACATATACATATTTGTATACCCATATGCATATATACAAACATGTATGTGTATAGATAACAGTATATATATGTACATATATACACACACATGTAAAAAGATGGACTAAGCCATATGACAAGGATAAGGGATGATCACCGCCAGTCATATGCTGCACTGATACCCTTGCAAAGTCATGTCAAAGTGAAGAAGGCCTCTACATGAGTGGCTTCCATGTTTTCAGCCTATAGAAAGACATAGACAAGAATCCAAGCCAGACAGGCATGGTTGGGCTACAGTCTGCACCACAGGAAGGAATAGTAATATCACTGAAATCAGAATGGGCAGCAATGTGTGCAAGGAAGTGAGGAACTAGCAGACTGTCACACAGCAGAATTTGTCATGTACCCAAGAGAGTTTCACTCTGTTGGGGATGGCAGTCATGCAATTGGAAAATGCTCATTGTAATCATAACTGGATCAGTCTCAGAAATAGAAATTTAACAATAGTAATAGATTTTGGATTTTAAATTGTTAAGGATACAGCTATTTGACATGAGCAGCATCATGAGAAGATAACTACGGAAGGGCTAAATATCATCAATCATCCAAGCTGCCTTTTGAATACCAAGGTCATTATAATCCTGAGCTACATGCCTTTGTTTATTTTAACCAATGAGAAGGAAGAGATTGACCCCTTGAGGCCCTCCTGTGAGTCTTACTCATACCTAGGCCCCTCTAACCATCACTATCCATCACCAGAGTGTTGCAGTTGAGATGCAATTGATTCTTTGAAACCCCATTTTCTCAGCAAAGATACTGGAGTGATTTTCTATTTCCTTCTGCAGCTCATTTACAGATAAGGAAACTGAGACAAAAGGGTTAAGTGACTTGCTTAGGGTCACACAGCTAGGAAGTATCTGAGGCAAGATTTGAACTCAGGAAAATGTGTTCCTAGATCAAAGCCTGACTCTCTATCCACTGAATCACCTAGCCATCATCAGAGGCACTCCACTATTGACTCATTTTCCCCTGCTTATCTCCATCTCTGCTCTGACCACTTCTCTGTCTCCTAACAGTCCTATTTTAACCTAGAAGCCATTAGCAGGCTGCTGATATTTAAACAACAATGATCTATATAGTTAAATTTAACACATCTTTCCTAACTTATGTCATCTTTTCGCCTGAGGGGTGAAATATTTTTTGAGTCCTCTATGTGGGCAGCTTAGGTGACACAGTGAAAGGAAGACTTATTTTCCTGAGCTCAAAGATTATCTCAGACACTTCCTGGCGAAGTGACCCAGAGCAAGTCATATAATTCTGTTTGCCTCAGTTTCCCCATTTATAAAATGAGCTGGAGAAGGAAATAAACCACTGCTAAAAACAAAGGAAACAAAAAACTCCAAATGGGGTCATGAAGAGTCAAACCTAATTAAAAAGCAGCTGAACTAAAAGGAATTGAGTCAGGTCAAGAAGATTTCATGAAGGAGATAGTATTTGAGCTGATTTTTGAAGGGTGGGTGGTATTTCAAAAGGCAGAGACGAGGAGAAAGGGGCTTTTCAAAATATAAAGAAACAATCCACAAAAACAGAAAAAGAAGATACATTCAGGAAATGATGCATACTCCTCTTTACCTGAACCATATAGTATAGAAAGGGGAATAGTTTGAGATAAGATTGTTAAGGTAGGTTGGAGCTAGACTGTAGAAAGTCTTATACGACAAACTAAAGAATTTAAACATGATTAGATGGACTATGGGGAGCCACTGGAAGCTTTTGAGTTTTCCAGTGCAATCTAGGAAACATTTGTTAAGTTCTTTCTATGTGGAGAATATTAAACTCAAGGCTGGGAACAAGGAGTTCTCTCTACCCATGCAGGGCAATACATTCACTGCAATATACACCCTTAGAAAGTCAGCCAAAACACTGAGGGGATTGGATATGACTTAGGACCCAAGGTAAACTAGTCAGTATGTGTCAGAGGCAAGACCTGAACTCAGGTCTTCTTGGCTCCAAGGCAGGTTCTCTATCCACCACATTATCCTGACTTGAGCTGGGGCTACAAATACCAAGACATGAACAACCCGTGCCTTCGAGGAGCAATGAAGTGAAATATTCAGACGTATGCATTAGGAAGGTTACTCTAGCAGCAGCATGATGGATTTATTGGAAAAGGGAAACGAAAGGGAATGAGGAAAGAGGTCAAAAGATTATTGCAAGAATCCAGGTCTTGTTAGAATTTTTTTGGAGATCAATTCATGACTTCCTTGGGCCCCTTGGGAGCAAATAAACTGACGCTGAGAATAACACTGGGACACACTGGCACGTAGCTCCACTGGCATTCTGAATTCTCTTAATCATTCCAGCTTAGATTTTCACTAAATGCATCAGTCTGCAAGAAATGCTTGGGTTAGCCACCCATGCTAAAGGCATATTTCACAGTAAAGAATTACCCACTGGTGGTTATTTGGCAGAAACCCATGAGTGGATAGCTGCTTCACATTAAGTGATGTGCCCATAATTGGGCCAAAGTGGCACACCTTATATCAAGAGCTCTCTTTGATGAAGAGGATGCATCTGGAAGTTTGCGATGAGAGGGATCTTTTGCAATGAGATTTCTCATTACTGATTCATGTCAGGATAGAAATGTAATAGTTGGGTTTTTTTAATGTTACTCAAATACAATAATAGCTCACAATTATTTATCACTTTAAGGTTTTCAAAGTGCTTTCTTCATAACAACCATTGTTAGTCGTGTCTAACTTCTCATGACTTCATTTATTTTTGTGGTTATTTTTTGACAAAGATGTTAGAGTGATTTGTCATTTTTTCCCTCTAACTGAGGCATCCAGGGTTAAATGATTTTCTTTACATAACTAGTGAGCTGGATAGTTCAAGCATTATCCCCATTTTACAGATGGGTAAAGCTAAGTTCTGTGTCCAAGGTCCTTATTCCAGGTCTTATGTTCTTTCCACGCTGCTGTGCTGGTTCTCACTGCCTGGTTCATGCATTAGTCATCTCTCAACAGGAGTGAGCATTGGCAAGCCCTCTCAATTTCCTCCACTATCACTCTAGAGTTCATTCAGAAAGCTGTGTTATATTAGAGCCGTTTCTTCTCATATCGCTTGGTGGGATTGCTTAACTTGCTGTGGAGTATTTCTCTTTTGGGATTTGCTAGGGTTGTCAAGATAATAAAACTGCAATATGCCATAGTGCCACTCTATGCCATACCTCCCTCACCACTGGCACAATCTCTGAGTAGTCGTACCCTTCCTACCAAGCCCTGCCTCAGGAATCGGAGGATCTGGTTTCAAAACCTGCCTCTGACATTTACTACCATGTTATCCTGGGCAAGACGCACCCTCTCTGGGACCCAGTTTTCTCAACTATAAAAAAGAAGTTAGGACTAAATGGTTCCTGGGGTCTCTGGGGCTCTAGAGCCATAATCTCACAAAGCTACTACTTAAGAGGGAAGAAAATTTTGCCATGGACATCTGGGCAATGATTTCAAGGAGGTGCCAGTGGGTTCTGTAAGTAGTCTAGGGTTATTCTAGGCAGGTAGGTGGCAGATTATATAAATACACATTACTTGCTTTTAAATGCATAATAAATTTATTGTGTCCTTATTTTTTTTTCTTTTTATCCCCTTCTCTCCCCTTGTTTGTTTAGCTGATCATTCTAAGCTCAAGCAGACTTTTTATGCTGAGCCTGAGTCTGTTCCAAGTACTTAGTACCAAGCCCTTTTATAGAGTATTTCTTTGTGATATCTTCAGCTCTGGATGTGAAATCAGGAAGATCTGATTTTAAATCCAGCCTCAAACACGTATTAGCTGTGTGATCCTGGGCAAGTCACTTAACTTCAGTCTACCTTAGTTTCCTCTTCTATAAAAGGAGAGTGTTGACAGTATCTGTCTCACGGGATTATTGTGAGGATCAAATGAAATAATATTTGTAAAGGTCATAGTACAACTCCTGCCTCTTAATAATCACTTAATTAAAGCTTATTTCCTTCTTTCTACATATAATCACCACATTAACCCCTTTTCATGACAAAAGCAAAGGGATTCACATTCTCCTGGGAGCCCTCTACCAAATACACTTTCTCTGGATTTACTTTTGTTATTGCATCTGTGTCAAAATGCTTGTGGAAAGAGGAAAACGCCCCATGAAAGTTACTCTGTCTACACTCCTCTGGGGTTGGAGCTGTATTTTGTTGTTATTGTTTAGTCATTTCAGTCCTATCTAGTGCTCAAACCTATTAGGGTAAATAGGTCCCCTGTAAATGTTGATTTGATTTTATCTTTTTCAATTTTTCAATTTAATTTTTAATTTATGGAGTAAACTAAGCATTTTCATAATAGTACAATAAAAAAGAGATGATTGCACACAAAACTGCAAATATATTATGTATAACTTGCTATTCTTTTAAAATGTATAATAAAGTTATTGTATCATTTTTTTTCTTTTTTCCCCCTTCTCTCCTCTGTTTGTTTAGCTGACCATTCTAAGCTCAAGCATACTTTTTATACTGAGCCTCAGTCTACTCCAAGTACCTGGGACCAAGCACTTTTATAGAGTATCTGTATATGACATCTTCAGTTGTCATGATTCAAGCCATCCTAGGCTTTCTGCTATTAGCATAAATGCTTCTGATACATATTTAGCATCATGGTTCCTCCTTCAGTGTATATGTTGGAAGAGAGTTTTTTATTTATTTCTTAATGGGATAGTGCTTTAAAAAGATGGAAAGAGCCACTGAACAGCCATGATCTCACGTTTTAAAGTTGGATAATCACATATTCTAAATACTGTGCCTTTATATTATACTTCCCTTCTGAGTCTGTCACATACTTGGCAAACAGCTGAGCTCCACAACCCCCGTGGAATCCACGTTATTGTTCCCAGATTACCCAGGACAGAGTTTGGCCTGACAGGAATATATGTGACTTCTACCGGCCACGTTGTGAGTCACTGGCAGAAAAGAACCCAGAGGGACATTGCAGTAGCTCTATAGTTCCCAAGAGGCGACTCCTTCCAAAAGCAGCCCTGAAGCTGCAGATCAGGGGGAGGAGAGATAACTTTGGGGTTCATCAAAGCAGGCAATGAGGAAACCCAAAGAACTCCGGTGGCTCAGTGCAGCCTGTGTTTTCCATCACCTCTCCCCTCCTACCTCTCCCCATAGAAAGAAAGGCAGAGAGTGAATCCTAGTTCATGGCCTTTGGGTAATTGGCCCTGAACACATCCGCTTACAATTCAACCCTTCACCTTACACAGGCCTGGCAGCCCTAGCAGTCCGCTGGGATTGAAGAAAAAAATCGATAGTCTGATGGATCCTAAGTGACTCATGCCAACTTGACTGTTAGAAAATGGCTTGATGGTTGTCTGGCTGTTAACACTTCTGTTCTTATCATAGTAGGTCTGAAAATAGCTCAGAACTCTTTAAATGTCTGGAAATGTAGGCAATGGATAAAGTTTATAATGGGGATGGGGGGGAAATGCCCTGAAAAAAATCTGTCTTCTCTTCTCAATCTCCCCTCAGAAGGCAAGCATGATCTGAAATCAAATAACCTCACCAGCCTGGTTAAAACAAGGGCCAGATAGGCAAGAATTAGTCAGGAGTTGGCCATATGAGGTAGTTAATCTTTGAGAACAATCACATAGTCAAGTTATTATCCCTAACTTAAATAGCCATTTCCCTTCCCCAATATTTAGGCAGTTTATTACTTGTTTCCCCCAAGTATCTTATCCTAAGTTGACAGCGGGAGTCAGGAATATGTCCCATCCAATTTCGTTTCCTCTCAAAGGGCTTCCTTTTCATAGCTACCTTTTATGATAGGTATACCTGGATTTATTGATATGAATTAACAAAAGGTGCTATCTAAGGCAAAGACAGAGAGGAAAAGGAAAGATGAAAAGATAAATCTTGGCAGAATTTCAGCCTTTGGAGAGGAGGGATTATTTTATTCTGTCTTTGTATCACTAATAGCTACCAAAGTGCCTGGCACATGGTAGGTGATTAATAATAAATGCTTTTTCTTGCATTGATTAATCTGACAGTAGGGTTGCAGGATGAGTTAGAGGAAAAGTGAAGAGGGGAGCTGAGTAGTCAACTATTGTAATGAATTCATAAACTTAGAACTGTCAGAAACTTTAGAGGTCGCAGGACTGATCAAGAACTAATCCAGCCTCTCATTTGATGGATGAGGTAATGAGGACATATCACAGTAAGATATGAGGGCTTGGCACATAGTAGGCATGTAATTCCTCTTTATTGATTGACTGATTATACAATTGTGGCAACCTGGCAAGGACTGGCCCAAGAGAGATGAAAGGTCTCGTCCGAAGTCACACAAGTAGTTAAGTGCCAGAGCCTCAGATTTTAAATCCAAGAATTCTTCCACTACACTATTCTGTCTTGGAACAATCCAAGCATGAGGGGATAAGTTCCTGAATAATAATAATTCACATTTGCACGGTGCTTTAAAACTTACAAAGTAGTTTACTCAGAACATCTCTGTGAGGCATTTCCTACATAAATGTGTTTGTTTATAGAAATATATACATGCACATGTGCATATATATACAAGTACATTTATGCATGTGTGCACACATATATTTGTGTATATACATATACTATGTGTATACTTATATATATGAATACATGCATATCTATATACATATATATATATACATATATTCTTCTTACCTCATGGGGCTTTTCTGACAAAATACTGTGTAAATTTTAAAACACTAAATAAATGTGAATTGTTATTATTAAGATATAGTCACATATACATGTTTATCTGTATATATATATATATATATATATATATGTGAATACATATGGATGGATGGATACATGTATTTACATCTCTGTGATCTATTTTTTTGTCTTATCTTGACAGAGATACTGGAGTAGTTTGCCATGTCCTTCTGCAGCTTGTCTTACAGATGAGGAAACCGAGGCAAACAGGGTTAAGTGGCTTGCTTAGATCATACAGCTAGTGTCTGAAGTTGGAGTTGAATTCAGGTCTTCTTGACTCTAGGTTTGGAAGTCTATCTGCTTAGCTGCCCTTACATTTATATATACAAACATATATATATATATATATATATATATATATATATATATATATATGTACAAAGATATGTGTGTGTTATATGTATATATTCATATATGTGTTGTTTGTACTCATATATTCTCTATATATTATATATGTATAATATGTGTATACCCAATGTACAGATGAAGAAAAGATTAACTGCCCTTGGTCACATAGGTGTAAATGATAAGCAGGGGCCTGAACCCAAATCTCCTCTCTCCTTGTCTAGTGCCTTTTACAATGTCACAAGCTGCCACCTAAACTAGGTAATAGACGTGGGAAAGGATATGTGTAAGAATATGAAAAAAGAATGCTTAAAACTTTACTAGATAGAGAGATAGAATGATTAAGTGGCTAAATGAGGGACCTAAGGGGGTGTGAAGATTCTGAATAATTAGGAAGATTATGGTTGATATATTAGCAGAACTAGAGAAATCAAGAGGAAGAGCCAATCAAGGAGATAAATTTTGTTTTAATTATGTTGAGATTGAAGTACCAGTGGGACATTCAGGTATATATGTACATTAAGGACAAATCTAGATGCAGAGAGGCAGAAAGAGACAAAAATAGATAAAAATAGAGAGAAAAAGGAGGAATAGAGGAAGAAATACAGAAAGAAACCAAGAGAGAGATGGAGAGGAGAGATGGAAGGACAGAGAGACAGAGACAGAGACAGAGAGTCACAAATAAAGAAAGCAGAAACAGAGAGAGGATCAGAGACAGAGACAAAATCAGAGACAGAGACTGATATATCAGAGACATATACAAAGACAGAGAGAGACAGACTGACAGACAGAGAGGGAAAGAGGAAGAGAGAGAGAGAGAGAGAAAAGAGAGAGAGAGAGAGAAAGAGAGAGAGAGAGAAAGAGAGAGAGAGAGGAGAAATGGAAGGAAAAGGAGAAGCAGACAGAGACAGAGACAGAGAAACAGAGACAGAGAGAGAAATGGAGAGGAGAGATGGGGAAAGACAGAGAGACAGATGGAGAGGAGATAAAAGTAAAGAGAGAGTCAGAGAGAGATGGAGGAGAGATGGAAGGAAAGAGAGAAATAGAGATGTAGAGAGATACAGCAATAGAGAGACAGAGCAAGACAGAGACAGACAGAGAAAGACAAAGAGATGGAGAAGAGAGAGGCAGAGAAAGAGACAGAGAGAGAAATTGAGAGGAGAGATGGGGAAAGAGAGACAGAGAAGGGCAGAGAGAGATGGAGAGAAGAGATGGAAGGAAAGAGAGAGACAGAGACATAGAGAGAGAGTGCAACAGAGAGATAGAGACAGATACAGAAAGAGACAGAGAGGGAAAAAGAGACAAAGACACACACATATAGAGAGACAGAGAGAGAGTGGAGATATAGATTAGGGAGTCTTCTGCAGAGAAGTGACAGCTGAAGCTGTGGGAGGAGAATATATTTCTGAGGAAAAGTGGTACAAAGAACAGAGATCTGAGGACAGAACATTGGGGAACATCCATATTTAGAGGGTGGGAGGAAGATGAGGAGAAAGCACAAGATGCAAAGTCATCAGAGAGGTCGAAGGGAATGTACTGAGTCACAGAAGTTGAGAAAGCAGTCTTGGCAACAGTGCCAAGGAAGTCAAGAATGAGGTCTGAGAAAATTCCATTGAATTGAATAGCAGCCATTCTTGTAGTTCTTTAAAGTTTACAACATCCTATACATATCTCATTGAATTTCAACAAGTCTGTGAGGTAGGTACTACTCTATTTTCAGTAACTATTAAATGTTAATGGTGTATGAGGCCCTCGACTTCAGTGATAGGATATACAGAAAAGCAAACACAGACATTATGATGCCCAATTGAGAGTCAGAAATGGACTTGTCCATGGTTACATAGCTAGAAAGTTTAAGAGGCTGAATTTGAATCCTGGTCTTCTTGACCCCAAGGTAATACTATATTTACTTCAGATTTCTTCCGTTTAGCTAGCTTTTAGCTGCTAGAATGAGTCAGTGGAGTGACACAATGGATAGTCTTCCAGGTCTGTAGTCAGAAAGATTTCTGACTACAGAAAGATTCGTCTTTCTAAATTCAAATCTGACCTCAGACATTTAGTAACTGTGGGACTCTGGGCACATCATTTAACCTTGTTTAATGGCTCAGTTTCCTCATCTGTATAATGAGTTGAAGAAGAAAATGGCAAACCACTCCAGTATCTTTGCCAAGAAAATCCCAAGTAGAGTCACAAAGTGTTGGACATAACTAAAACCTGAATGAATTAAGTGCTGGCCTGAAACAGAGGGATGTAAGTAGAACACACCATTTATTTAAACACCTACTATGTGAAAGCCATTGTGCTGTGTATAAGATACAAAGATAAAGACATAACATGGTTTGTACCTTCAAGAAGCTTACAATTTAATAGGGATAAAGGGCATATAATCAGATAAGCAGGAGATACTGTAAAATGTGATAGGCAAAGAAGTAAATAAGTAAATAAGTTCCTTGGGGGAATGATCCATGATCAACTGGAGGCAGAGGGAGGTGATGGTAAAATTGAGCAATCAAGAAATGAAAAGGCACTTAATAAACACTTAGTGTGTGTCAAAAACTCAATGGGTGCCATGCACATTTCAAATAGGAATTTCACACAGACATTTATTGACTACTATGTGCCAGGGGTTTTACAAATATCTCCTTTGATCCTTCAGTAAATCAAGATTTGAACTCAAGACCTCTAACTCTAAATTCAGCGTATTTCCCCTGGCAGCAAACTACCTCTCGAAGGAGAAGATGAATTTCATGTAAAAGGAGTCCTTGACAGAAGAAAAAGATTTCACCAGATGGAAATGCAGAAGAGGCAACTTCAGGTAGGAGGAATGGCATGAATGCATGGAGGTGCATTACTGGAATGAAATGCAAGAATGCCTAGTAACCAACCCAGTTTGGTTAGAGCTTGGCATGGAGTGAATTAGTGCCATGATTGTGAGATTAGGCTAAAAGGACAGATTGTCAGTAGATTGTGGAGGAACATGTCAAAGAGGAAGTGGAGGCAGTGGGGTAAGCTATACATTCTAGGAATTTGGCAGCAAAAAATAAGAGAGAGAAATAAAATTATAGCAAAATATAAGTAGACAATAAAGATAAGATTGAAGCTGCTAGAACAGGAATGTATAAATTGATTGTACTCAAAGCTGGTCTAGAATTGGGAAGAGACAAGATATAGATGCAATTGTGTAGACATATCCTCTAAGCAAGTCTGTCTGTGGACGATAAGATCACTGGTAACCTTGAAAAGTGTTTTATTGATTTTCATATAACAAACACAAAGAATTTAGTTGCAAGGCCAAAAAGAACCTGTCAAGCCCAGAGGAATTAGGCAGGACCCTCCTTTTCTTCATTGCTCCTTGGACAAGATTCAATTTTTTTCTTCTCCTTCTCCTTCTTTTCCTTCCTCCTCCTCCTCCTCCTCCTCCTCCTCCTTCCTTCTCCTCCTCCTTCTCTTCTTCTTCTTCTTCTTCTTCTTCTTCCTCTTCCTCTTCCTCTTCCTCTTCCTCTTCTTCTTCTTCCTCTTCTTCTCCTCTACCTCCTCCTTTTCATCTTCCATTGACAATGAGGAATAATAGCCATGAATACCACTGAAGTGACAACACATCAAGAGTTCACTAAATAACACATAGACTTGGCTTTTAAAAAGAGATAGGGACAAAAAAGAAGACAAACACACATATTCAGAAAGAGACCCGGACTCAGAGATATTAATCAATACCCAGATCTAGACTGAGACCTGCACATCCATGAGACGCAAAGATCTTGAATCAGGTGAACAAGTGGGAGGACATAGAAGAAAAGTGTTTGAAGCCTTGAAGAGAGAAGTTGGGAGAAAAGACAGGAAAACCCAGCTGAGTAGGGATTGAAGAGAAAACCACAAACTATCATATGCTTGGCCCCTAACAACTCAAGCCAATTCCATAACTCATGTAGACTGCATGGGTTCAGAGGGGAAGGTGCTTTTCCTTCCCAGAGAAAAGAATTGTTGGGTGACCTCCAGAAATCAAAGGAGACTTCTCCACCCAAAATCAAGATTTTTTACTTAACAACTTGATATGAGGGACTTTTTAGAACCCAGGCAAGTCTCTCAGCCTAGAAATTGCTGAATAGTTGTGGATTTGCATTAAGAAAAAGTGTTTCTTACACTGATAAAATCCCAGTTCTAGACAAAAGAAAATAAAACCTATTCTCTATCTAGTGTCTCTATAATGTCCATAGAGACCTGAAAATGTGTAGAGGGATTTGAGGACATTTGAGAGATGTGAGCCAAATTCTAACGATCCCAAGGGAGACTCTAGATGTTGATTAATAGAAGCCATAGATATTATTATTGAAAGAGGCCCCTAAGATGAACTTGCATCAAGGGCTGGGGCCCAGAGACACATGGATTACAAATGCTATTAGATACTTAGTCTTTTGCTCCCCTAATTTAGGTCTGCTCACTTCCCTCTTTCCCAGCTTCCCCCTTTACCTTTTTATTTCCTTCCTTCCTTCTCTATTTGACATTTTCTTCTATGTCCTTTAACTTATCTTGACAGGAGGTGTGGACGAAATGATTCCATACACAGACAGAAGCAGCTACGCCCAAAGAAAGAACACTGGGAAATGAATGTAAACTGTTTGTATTTTTGTTTTTCTTCCCAGCTTATTTCTATCTTCTGAATCCAATTCTCCCTGTGCAACAAGAGAACTGTTCGGTTCTGCACACATATATTGTATCTAGGATATACTGTGACCTATTTAACATGTATAGGACTGCTTGCCATCTGGGGGAGGGGGTAGAAGGGGGGAGGGGAAAAATCAGAACAGAAGTGAGTGCGAGGGATAATGTTGTAAAAAATTACCCAGGCATGGGTTCTGTCAATAAAAAGTTATTTTAAAAAATGTAAAAAAAAAAAAGATAATTCCATACACTTTCTTGCTCTTTTTGACCCTTTCTTCCCTTTTTTTATGTGGCAAAGTCAAAACCTTTGCCATTTTGAAGTATACTTCCTCTTGTCCTTCATGTCCCTTCCCCTCACTAACAGTCAATAAGTATTTATTAAATTCCTATTATGTCCTAGGAACTGTGCTAAGCACATTCTCACTGCTTCTTCCTCTCAGTATTTTGCTAAATTCCAGAATTATATATTTCCTGATGGACCCTAAATAGCTGCATGACTACAGACTATAGAACTAAAGAATCTGTGAGACAATCTAGATTTGGGCAGGAATGCTAGTAAGGAGGGACATCTTACAGGTTTCTTTACACAGCTGGAAATGCAATATTCTTAAAACCTAGATCTGACCATATTACTCTCCTGTTCCAAGGTCTATTATCCCTTGGATCATATACAAACTCTCTTGGCAGTTATAGTCCTTCACATTTTAGCTCCAGTATACCCTTCAGGCTTAGGACACATCATTCATCTTCATCTGCTGTACCATCCAGACAAAATTAGCCTGTGCACATCACTTAATTTCCCATTTCTATGCTTGCCCCCATGCCCTAGAATGTTCTTCCTCATTACTACTTTTCTGGAGAATCCCTACTTTCCTTTTCAAAGATCAGCTCAGAAGCCACTGGCTACGAGAAATCTTCCCTTATACCAGCTTTTCTCAGTGACCACTACCCAGAATTACCATCTCTTTACTTGGCATATACTTTGTACTTACTTTTATGTATATATTTGTTCATATCTGTATTTGTATTGTTTTCCCCTGTAGAATAAACATCTTGAGGCCAGGGATCATTTCCTTGTTCTCTTTGTATCCCTAACATCCGTGCTTGCCCAGTGCTGGGTACATCAGAGACAAAAAAGAAATGCTTCTTAATGAAATTTTCCAATCTCCAGTATGACCACATATATACAGTTATGTGATAGATCTGGTGGTAATGTCTTTGGCATGGGTTAAAATTCTTCTTAACCAATGAAGAACTAAGATTTAGGAGGAGTACTGTCAAAATACATTTGAAATTCTTTCCAAAAGAGAATGTTTTGATGACATTTTTTGCTTCTTTGTTTTTTAGTCCAAGATGCAAGACATTCTGGCCCCAAAATATTTCTGAACAACCATTTATATACTTGTTAGGGTGAGAAGATAGAGAACACAGAGAATGTATAGTTAG
The DNA here is from genome assembly GCF_902635505.1 of Sarcophilus harrisii. Taxonomy (NCBI): domain Eukaryota; kingdom Metazoa; phylum Chordata; class Mammalia; order Dasyuromorphia; family Dasyuridae; genus Sarcophilus; species Sarcophilus harrisii. The sequence goes on along the minus strand of NC_045426.1, from coordinate 579,575,728 downwards.
TAGTTAAAATGCAAGAATCTCCTTAAACTAAAACAGAGTACTTCTGTTTGCTTCAGTGCCATCTGCTTGGAATCAGGAAGACTCAGGTCAAACTCAGCTTTAGATCCTAATTGTGTGACCCTTCATAAGTCATTTACCCCTCTCTCTTAACTTCAGTTTCTTTATATGTAATATCGAGATAATAACATCTACTTCTCAGGTTATGGTGAGAATGAAATGAGATAATATGTAAAGCACTTTACAAGACTTAGAGCATTGTATAGATGCTTAGAAAATAATTACTTGGGTTTCAGTTGTGAATACCAAGGACTACTGGTAATTCTATTTAGGGAAGAAAGAAATGAGGAGATAGGTTCTCCAGTTCAGTGATTCTCCATTTAAATTAAACTATGGTAGTTCAAAAGGCCATCTATTTATTTCTAGGTAAAGGGGAGAGTGATTCCTCATACCAACTCCCAATGACCCATAATAACCTTATGAAAATACAGGGATGGTGTGTGTCTGTGTGTAGGGGTAGAGATGTGCTGCCAAGTTTCTAAAAAGGGAGAAAATGTAAATTGGGAAGGAGTTAATCTCAAAACTGCACCCAGAGTGAATTTGATTTTACTTTAAATCATTAGACTGGTTTTCCAAAGGAAGGACAGTAACAGGACAGTGAAATGTAAGCAATTTTTCAATCAATAAATATTTATTAAGTACCTACTATAAGCCAGGTGCTAAGTATGTGCTGAGTTATTAAATATCCTATTCAGTTCTGTCTGAAATGTTTGACCCAAAAATATGTTAATCTCCTGAAGAGTTGGGACTATATCATTTTTACTTTGGATTTCCAATGTCAAGCACTGTACCTGGCACATAGTTTCCTAAATATATTTTTGTTGAGTTGAAGCAGGTACATGAATGTATGGATCTCCAGGGCACTCTCTCCTTAAAGAAGATGTGGAAGGGAGCAGGGTCAATATAAAATCATATTGCTCTTTTTTCCCTTAAAAAAATTGTTCTGGAGTCTCTCCCTCTTCAATCCTTTCCCACCCTCTCCCTCACAAGATTAAAATGGAAATTTATCAACCTTCAAACCTTGTAATCGCTGCTACCCAGCTAAGCCGAGTTAATGTATTTAATGAGTTAATTTGCTATCCAGGAGGGATGTTAGTACAGAAGTAAAATTCCTTAGGGTCAGTACCTTTGTTTAGCTTCCAAAGCAGTAGATTCTCCTTGAAGGAGCTCTCCTCTCCCACAAAACTCACTACTTCCTCACTGAGTGTTCCCTTAGACTTCTCAGCAGAGAAGTCTAAGGGAACACTCAGTGAGGAAGTAGTGAGTTTTGTGGGAGAGGAGAGCTCCTTCAAGGAGAATCTACTGCTTTGGAAGCTAAACAAAGGTACTGACCCTAAGGAATTTTACTTCTTTGATTCCATTTCTGATTCTATCCTGGCAGTTTTACTAAAAAAAAAAAAAAAAAAAAAAAAAAAAAAAAAAAAAAAAAAAAAAAGATTTTAATCTCATCAACACTTGCTACTCTGGGAAGATTTCAAAAATCGTTTCCTCCACTTATATTTTTGAAATTATAGCCTTCCTTGATCAAGAATTCTGGTCCAGAACATTGTATTTCCTTCTGTTGTTTGCCACTCTGTGCAACTGGAAAAAAAAAAACTTAAAGACAATTAAATAATTTTCTCTCTAATCTGCATACTGTTCAAGATTGAATTCCTAAGTGTGTGAGTGTTATTGCTCATTATGGAGTCCAGGCATGAGGATTAAAGTGTAGCAATCAGACATAATAGTTCATTTTAAGTCTCAGTAAATGCTTGCACAGTAGTGTGTTAATGAGTGTTAAAACTGACATCATAAATACAACGTTCTCACTTTTTAAAATTACAACTCTGTAACAGGTCATGCTGATAAAACACACAAGAAATACAGGTTGAGCCTTTAAAATAGATAACAAACAGCCAGCACAGATATTCACTAACCCAAAGTACATACAAATAATTTTTAAATGAGAATTAGCAGGTGGTTAAATTATTTGAGTAATAAGACAAGTAGAAATAAATCCAAGTATTAAGTACCAATTATCACCTTCTGGGTTTCAAACCTTTTACAGTTTGTCATTACAAAATGCCTCTGTCTTGTGGCAAACCCATGAAATTTGGGGATATTATTATTAGGTTTTGTTTTTGTTGATTTTTTAAAAGAAAAACTCAAATTTGAAACCATTTAATCCATGTCAACCAAATAATTTGCTCAGGCAGAATAGTGACATTTCAACAATTTAAAACTTTCTAAGCCACCATATGTACTGTGTAATAATAATAAAAAAAGGGCTCCTTTGTTTTCTCCAAAATGAGCTCCAAGTAGTTTAAAGGTTTGTCATAGCAAAGAAAATCTTTCTTTGCCCCAAAACATCTACCAATCAACAGTCTTGTGAAATGAGCTCTTCCTCTAGCTAAATTATTTTTAATGGGAATTAAAAACCAGGTTTGTAGGTCAGATTGGCAGGGCCAGTGCTTAAAGCTAGCACTCTATAAAAATGAAACAGAAAATAGTCCTGATGAAGTTTTTCCTTTCTAGTCTGAAATGTAATCAAGTTTTGTAACAAGAGGAGATGATTTCTACTTAAAATATTATATTATAGATGAATTGGGAAGCCCAAGTCTGAACTAGATGCTGACATTAATGATTTGATGGTGCCATTTCAGAGAGGAAGAATAATTTTTCCCTGGGCCCCAGATTAATTTAAGTTATTTGTCATTTCTTTAAAATGAAATCTGTTTTTGAAGCCACATAGGTTTGTCTTCCTTCCTTCTGGACATGCTGCTTTGAGACTTACTTTGGATTATTAGAAAGCATTATTAAACTTGTCCTCTTAGATTTACTACTGCTTCTGGAAGGAGCAAATCCTTTTCTACATGAATAAATATGAGAGGTTAAAAACAATTTCTAAAAGCACTTTGGGATATCCCTCAGGTGAAAGACACCATATAAATGCAAATTGTTTCCACAATGAATTGTGAACCTTTCAGCTTTTTTATCTAAAATGGATACAACTGTCAGAAACACCTTATCGTTTATAATGTTTGGAAAAAATATTCTATCTAGAGCAACTGAGTACTGTCCTGCCTGCAGATAAGCCTATAATAAGGAATTAATAACCATTTTATAACATACCCAATATGGAACCCAATAAAATTGGTTTTAGCAAGTGAAAACATTCTTGGGCACACCTCATACATCAGCTGCCATCACCTGCTTCTAAACTACTCTAGAGGTGATTTTGTAAACTGTTGACTTTTTATCTCTGGAAATACTGGCTAGAGTCAGATATCTTGACTGCAAAAATCTGTGAAATAGCACTAAACTTCTCAATCTGTTATCTCTGTCTTTTCAGGTTTTCATAGTGTGTGTGTGTGTGTTGTGTTGTGTGTGTGTGTGTGTGTGTGTGTGTGTGTGTATGTATGTGTAAGAGTAAAGAGAAAGCAGGGAGAGGAGTAGAACAAAAGCAGGGAGAAAAAGAGACAGAGAGAGACAGTGAGAGAGAGACAGAGAGACAGGAAAAGAGAGACAGAGATATTGTCCACTAGATATTGGGAGGTGACCTACTATGAATCTCCATCCAGATGAGTGAAGTTGAACCTACATCTACAATCAGAAGTGCCTAGTGCATTTAGAAAATCACTCAAGACAAAGTTCCCTTAGTAAAAAACAGTAACAGCCCATAGACATCTTGGGAATCTTTTAAGATACTAACGGTTCCTCACAGCAGTCCTATGAGATTAATATGGACCTCATCTATTAAGTGAGGAAATCAAGTCATACAAACTTCAGTAATTTAGGTAAAGAGTCACATAAAAAGAAAGGATCTGAGCCTGGCTAACTCCATGCTTATGTCACTTGACACAATCTTTACAAGACATATAATAGAAGTCAATTTGGAAACAATTACACAACATATACTATGACAGATACAGAGCAGTTATACAAAGTGACTCAGTATTCCATCCACATTTTTATGTGATAGCCCAGGGCTCCTGTAATCAGGGAGCAAAGAGCAGAAAGGAGTTTCTGAGAACCACAGGAAGTAGGATATATGTACCCCTTTAACCTTTTTTCAATAGGCTTAAAAGTTTCAAGGTACTTTATGCAGCATTAAACTTTTTAAAAGTTTGTAAATAGTTGTAATATTTTATAATACTATTTCCTTTTCAATTTTCCCATTCCTTTCCCTTCCCCATTTTTAACCCTACCTTGTTCTCAGAACAAAGACAGTTAATTCAATATATAAATATAGATATAGATACATATAATATTTCCCTGCAGCCTATTCCATGCATATATCATCTGTATTCTGAGTACATGCTTATGTTCCATGAGTTCCCCATTGCAAAGAGGGAAGCCCCTTACTAGGTAATTATAGTATCATATAAAAATTATGAATCCTAGAAGCAAAATCTTGCTTTGAAATAAGCATGCGCTCATTTTTAATGAAATTTCAGAGAATACTGATAGTTTCCAAGCTACTGTCTTTCATATCAAATATGAAATATTTACTTTCATAAGATATTAAAATAAACCTCTTAGGAATTAGAAGAGGCAGAATAACCAAATCCACACTCTTAAAAAAGACAAATAAAAAAATTGCTAATTCCTATGACCCAGTAATATTTGGTAAAATTGTTTAGAACATGGAATACAGTTTGAAAAAAAATCTTTTCATTCTTGGTCTATGCATACTGGGCCCAAGACAGGATCTTCATTGGAAAGACTCTTAGGAAAACAGGATGCCTTCCTCATGATTGTGACTCTCAATAAAGAATAAGAAACTCAAGTTGAAAGAAATCCTAGAGATTATCCCATTCAACCCATTCCTGTAACAGAAATCCCTCTATATCATTCCCAACAAATGGATATCCAGCTTCTACTTTCAATCATCCAGAAATGAGAAACTCACTACTTTTTTTTCCACATCAAAAAACCCAGAGAGCCTCATAAGGATCAGATCTGTCCCTGATTTTAGACTAACAGTAATTTCCCAATGCTTTTGCTCTTGAAGTAGGATCAGTTCCACACTGTGTGTGTGTAAACTGAGTAAATTAGATTTCCAGGGAGGTAATATTTGCATAAATAACAGAAGTATGATATGCACCCATGCAAGTCACAGAACTAAAATTTAAGTTTTAAGAAAACAGAAAGTTGCATTGGTGATATGTGCTTAATTTCACATTTTCTGTTTTGAGCATTGAAGTAAATTGAGAAATGAATGCATGACTGAAATTTTTTTTCACATTCTTGTAAGTTGAAATCTGAGTTTTTCATTGCTGACTTCACAAATGTTCCCACTGGAGAGACACACTTTTTATCCAATCCTCATATGATAACATGAAAACAAAAGTGCAAACTGACAGCACTGTACCAGGAACACCAGGATTGGGTACATGATGGACGATTTGTATAGAAAAACTGGCATTCAGGATACTCATCAGGCACAAAATTTAGCATTTTTCTCAGTGCAAAGTTGATATAGTGTTAGTCACCCCACCCCATAGGAAGGATTCTACATGCTGTGGAAGCAATAGTGGGTGTACACTGGTCAGGCATCTCCTTCCATTTAGAATGGTAAGGTACTGAAAGGGAAAGACTTTATCTTCTCCTCTCTTTGTAACCTTATGGAGCCTGGAGCCTTGCCAGGAGCACAAAAGGAGCTCAACCATCTATTATGATGGATCCTGACCTTCAGGCTAATGTAGGGAATCATTTAAGCTTAGTTCACTTGGTGAGCTTCTGCTCATGTTGGTAAGACTTGCCATCAGTGACTTAACTTTGTGGGCATAGTAGTCCCGTAGATTGACTGAAGGAACCTCCTTCATTCCATCTCCAAAATCGCAGCTGCGCATGGCACTTTCAAGTTGCTTTTGTCGCCTATAAAAATGTGAAAATTTATTGAAGATCAAAGTTATTGGCAGCACCACCACAAGAATGCCAGCAAGGATACAAGCTGAAGCAGTCAGCTTCCCAGCTGTGGTCCCTGGAACAACATCACCATAGCCCACAGTTGTCATGCTCACAGTTGCCCACCACCAACAGGCAGGGATTGTGGCTAGACCCTCATTTTCTTCTTTCTCAATGGTGTAGGCCACTACAGAGAATATTGATATGCCCACTGAAAGATAGAGTAAGAGGAGCCCTACCTCTTTGTAGCTATATTTCAGGGTGGCCCCTAGAGACCGAAGGCCAGTGGAGTGTCTGGCCAGTTTTAGGATGCGGAAAATCCTCATGAGCCTGAGGACTTGAGCCACCCTGCCTAAGTTGGCCAAGGTGGGAGAACTCTCCACCACCAAGTTGACCACCAGGGTGATGTAGAATGGAATGATGGACATGAGATCAATCAAATTTAGTGCATTCTTAAAAAATTTGAAGAACTCTGGGGCCACAGCAAATCTGGCCACTAACTCAAAAGTGAACCAAGCAATTCCAAAGTGTTCCACAATTTCAAACCTGGGGTCTTCCTCAGGGTTGCCTTGGCTATCCGGGATCAGAAAGTCAGGAAGGCTGTTGAGGCACATGGTGACAATGGAGCCTAATACCACCATGATGGAAAGAATGCTGAATACCCTACTCAGAATTGAATAGCCTGGGTTATCCAGGGCCAACCATAGCTGTCTCCGGAGGTTACCCAAGGGCTGCCCATCAAACTTAGATGCATCATTGTAGAAGGCCAAAATCTCATCAAAGGAGGAGGTGGTGCTCTCCTGGTCACTCTGCTCATCCCACTTCTCTTGGTCAGGCTCCATCTTCCTTCCATGATAGCTGTAGCTGCAGCAGGAGTCGATGAAGAACTCGTTAATCCCCCAGTACTCTATCTCTTGGCTGAAGGAAAAAACGCAAAGCTCTCCCATCACGTGTAGTTTGCCTGTATTATAGAAGTGCAGGACGTAGGGGAAGAGCTCCGGGTTCCTGTCAAAGTAGAACTCGTTCTGCGCGTCGTCATAGTCATCACACAACTCCAGGATGGACTCCTTGGAGCGGCAGTGTAGGAGGCGGCCCAACCGGGTCTCTGGAAAGCGCAACAGCGTGTGAGAGCGCAGCTTTTTCTTGAAACCCCCAACATTGACGCTGATCTCGCAGTCCTCGAAGTTGGCTTCGGACAAATCCGACAGGCTCTGGCCCGTCATCTTGGGGAGACCCAGGACACTGGCGGGGAGCTACACCTAGAATTTGAGCGAACAGGGAGGAGGCGATGAGCGGCGGTGGGAAAGAGCCACGCGTGACTAGCGTTGGGATTTCCCTCTTCTCTCCTCTCCCCCCTCCCACCCCCGAACTGCAAGATTACAGGATCACTTCGTGCATTCTAACGTAAAGGTTCCTGAGGATGGACCAGGTTTTTGTTAGTTGGGTGATATTTTTCGGGGTTAGTTGGGGGCGGTGGGGGGGAAGGGAGAGATCGATCTTCTTGTAGATGTGAGAGGTGGACCCATCCCTTGGTTCAGTGCCCACTCGGAGCATTTCTGTGGGGTGGGGCAATAGCTAGCCTCGTATCCCACCTCTTGCCCCTCAGGTCCCCTCACTCCGTTGACACTGGCGTTTTCCTCCTCACGTTGGAGAGCTCAGAGAGCTATCCTTGCACCTCCGATTCTGGCAGTCGCATTGGAGATAAATGTAAGCTGAAATAGAATCTCCGTAGGCGTTTAGATGCCCCTCGCTCCCCCAACCCACCCAATCCAGCTCGCACCCTGGGAACTGGACGTCTTGATTAAGAGAAACAAGGCTTCTGGATGGATATGTAGGAGGCTTTGGAGCAAAAAAAAAAATACTATCATTTCAAATAATAAGGGATATGGTTATTTAATACCCATCACTACTTTCCCTGACTATAGTGTTTCACCTCGCCAGAGCTTCTTCATGGGTAGCTGGAGAGTCGTGTGCGTGCGTGTGTGGTGTCCCTCCTGTTACCTCCCTTAGTTCTCCATCCTTCTAGTCAGCTAATCAGGAACCGATTCTACCCTGGCCCTCTTTCCTTTCCTGGCTCGGCGCCCCAGAACCTCGTGCACTGCGCGCTGAGCTCCCTGAATTTTTTCAGCTCTCCCCCCTGGCAAAGCCGATTCTCAGAGAAGAGGGAATCAGCTCTTACCTGCAGTCTCAGGAATCGGTTGGAGATCCAAGTGCGAAACTTCCCAGACCACCTTCTTAGCATTGCTGCTCCTGCTGTTGCTGATGCTGTCCACTGGATGTTCGTGTGTGTCTGTGTGCGCGTGTCTGTGTCTGTGTCTGTGTGTGTGTATGTGTATGTATGTGTGTGTGTGTGTGTGTGTGTGTGTGTCTAGCAGGAAGGATCCAGAGCGATGTCTCCTGCTTGTCTTTCAGGCTTGGGTGATCAAAGAACTGCCAGCTGACCGTGTCCAGGGTTGACAGGTTGCCCCTTGGCCTTGGCAGTTGGGCAATCACCCCCGACCCCAGACCCACTTCCCTGTCTCCCCGCAGCAAGAACCGCTCCCTCGGTGGAGACTCCCCGCTCAGTCAGTCAGTCTCGGTGGGTGTGGGCTGCAGCGGGAGATTAGAAGATCCTTTCTCCTGGGGCTGGAGGAATCCGAGGGCCAGGCCTGGCTAGGCAGGTGGTGCTGAAGGGACAGCTCCCGGATCCCCACGGACCCTTCGAGCAGCCTCCTCCGCCGCTGTTGCTGCTGCGGCAGCCGCCGCTAAGCCGCGGTTCCTGCACTCAGCCTGGGCGTCATGGCGACCACCGCCTATACCCCCACCTCAGCGCTCAACTGACTCTCTTCCCCAAAGGAGTCCGCTCCAGTCTACCGTGAACCCCACAGGTGCCTCAGCCCACTTCCCTTTGCCGTGGCCCCTCCCATCAAACCTTTTCCCTGAATCGGAGATAGCCCCAGGTGGCCTTTTTCTCCGCGGTCTCGGGGGGAGCCACATAGCCTTTTCTCCTTCCCCAAAGGCAGGACTGAAGATGTAGGGACATAGAGATCAGGGTAGAGGTATGTGTGTGGCAGAGGGAATGGGGGCTACAATTTGAGAAAATTCTTATTCCCTGGCTGTGCCAGAGCTGGACAGCTGAGGAGTTCAAGGTGTCAAACCTTTTTCCCGCCTGAAGAAAGTTCCCAGTAAGCATGGATGAAAGGGAATAGAAAGGAGGCAAGAGCGGGAAGCGGTAGCCCCCCTAACTTTTCGAAGTATTGATGGTTAGAGAAATGGAAGCTTTATGTATATGTGTTGTCTCCAACATGGAGTTCTTTCTCTGCAAAATATGGGAACTGTGTTTACATGCATTTGGTATTTGTAGAAGTTGTATTGTGTAGGTATAGAGTAGGAGCTATGTGCTGTGAATGCGGCATCTGATTGTACCGAGTGCATGTGTATGTGCAGTGTGGAAGCTATATTATACATGTAGGAGTAGTATGTGTGTGCAGTAAGAGAACTGTGTGTGTGTAACATGTGCATGTGTATAAGGTGGTTACTATATATGTAGATGGAAGATGTATGAATGTTTACTCTGTGTACAGCAAGAGAAATTTCTGTTTATAAGTAAGGGTGCTTTGTGAGTGTTTGAATGTAGTAGAGCAGTTGTATATTTGTTACATTGGTTCAGGCTGTTCCCTAGACTAGAATTCTTCCTTGTCGCTTCTTGAAGCTTTTCTAACTCCTTGGACTGGTAACAACTTTTACCTTCAGATTTCTTGTAGCATCACTTTGTTTTGAAACAGTCTAATCAAGCTATATTTTGTATATAGTAGCTAATTGTGAGGGAGTCTCTATTCCCTAATTCTTTAAGGGCAGAAACTGATGTTTTGATTATGTTTTGTTCCAGCATTTAAAACAGCCCATTACATATATTAAAAGGTATTTAATGTTTATTGTATGGTATTATAATTGTATGTGCAATGAATTATGCTAAGTGTACAGTATAGGACATATGTATGTATATGTATGTGTGTGTATGTGCGTATGTATGTATGGTTCCTGAGGTTCAGAGAGATTAAGTAATCTTCAAAGTCACACAGATTTCTTTGTCTGTAAAATGAAGGGTGAAGTATATCAGTGCTGTCAAACTCAAAATAGAAACAGTTCCCTATAGGTTATATATCATTTTAGAAAGCCACAAGTTGACATTATCTATGTTGTATTGTCTTTAATCTGGTTCTAGAATCAGCAAGTTTTTGAGACCTCTGGACTAGATGATCACTAATTTCCCATTAAGATCTAAAAAAATAAATCTGGTGATTCTAGTTACATTAATATGTCTATTGGTCACAGCCTGTTCTCAAGGAAAATACCGATGGCTCTACTCAGAAGTCTTGTTTTTCCAGTGATCTTCATCTTCAAGATGATAGGTACAGTGAATTGGGAATTGACCTGGGAACTGACTTCCAGTTCCTATTTTCTCTTATTCATATTGCCTATTTCTCCCCTTTCTCCTTCTCTAGTTCCACCTGCATGGCAGGGAAATGATGACAGCAGTCATTTCAGCTTGGCAAGCAGTAATCAACAAATGGATTTACTTCTTTCTATCAAAAAGCATTGAGAAAAGCACAGACCTAAAAAGCAAATGCATAGACTGTGCTAGTTCTGCACATGTCCACTGCAGCTGCAAATTGAAACTCAGCCTTTCTCTCCATGTGCATAGCACACAATGCAGGCTGTTGGCTCTGCATTGATCTTTTCAGCCTCACCCACCCACTTGGATGGAAATCACCATCAGTTGCATTATCTTTAAACATGAGACACAGCTTTGGCGCAGAATCTATATCCACAAAATTGACCTTCACTATGTGTCACCCTCTCCCCAGGAACAGCATTGGTCATCTCAGACATCTGCCTACTGTATGTTTTTGTCAAGAACACCTTGAGTCTCTATTCCTGTAGGTGCTGTTCCTTTTTATGTATGTGCATCAGCAGGTTGTTAACACCCATCTAGTCTTTGTCTTCATGATTTTCATGCTCAGAGTGTGTGAAAAGATGAGAGAGCATATACTGTCCCTTATCTAGTTTTTAATATATGTCATTTCTCCAGAGAGCTTTCGATATGTGTATGTGTTTTTTCCAAATTTGCCACATATTCTGGTATAAATATATCTGATCCATAAATGTTTTTTTTAGCATCATATAAATTCAGTGTGTGTGTGTGTGTGTGTGTGTGTGTGTGTGTGCATCCTCTGTATTCTTTATTGCTGTTCTTTGGCTTTAATTTTTTCTCTTTTTTATCTCTTGTATTTTGGTTGCATTTACTTTTTTTGCCCTTTTGGTCTGTGTGTGTCTTCTAAATATGTCACACACCCCCAATCGGTTTTCTTTGTCTATGTCTTTTCCTTAATATTTTTCTCTCCTATGCATGTCATATCTATGACAGACTTCCTGGTGTGTGTCTGCTGAGTGTCTAACAGCCCCTTACTATGTGTGTATTCTGTTCTTTGTGTTAGCTCTTCCCTTTGTGCATATCTATTAACTATATTGCTGTCTCTTTCTCCACTGTTATATCACTCCCACCCCCTGCTTTGTGCAGCTCTCTGCTTCATTTTATATTTGTGTCTCCCTGCTGTGTGTCACCCTCATTTCTCTGCTTATTGTGTGTCCTGTGTGGTAAGCTGTCTCTGTTTTTCCTTCTCTCTCTCTTAGCATAAGCCTCATCTTTCTCTGTGTGGCTCATGGCTCTCTATTTACTCAGTTTTTATATATGCATGTGTGTATGTGTTTCTGCTCTCACTTTCCCTTCTTCCTTTATTTAGCCTTACTTCAAGTTCCTTTCTCTGGATTTAAATTTTTTTATTGCCATTTCTTTTTTGTTAGATGTTTTGAAGGTCCCTGCTTATTTGTTTGCCTCCTCCCAGTCTTTCTTACTTTCTTACTCTCATTTTGCCTTGTGTCTGCAACAGGATTTCCCACCTTACGTCACCTCTGATATAACTTCTCTCTCTCTCTCTCTCTCTCTCTCTCTCTCTCTCTCTCTCTCTCTCTCTTTCTGAATACATTTTGGCCTTTGCCTTTCTCTTTGTTTTTAATAATTCCATACCCATACATTCTTCCACGGGGGTACTGCTGGGATTGTTGCTGTCCACCTCCATTTGACCCTATCAGTGAACAACTGGGGCATTCTTTTCTCCCTATTTCATTTTCTTTCTCTGCCCTCTACTCCCACTAACCCCATATTGGCACCCTCTTGTTTCCAACCTGCTTGCACTTCCAACCTGCCCCCTTCCATGCCTGGCAGAGAGAGCCTCATGTGAACTCAGGAGCTGAGCTGTGTTACTCATACCAGACAGCCATGATACGTGGCTGGGGCGCTGCCAGGTTACTTGAGCTGTCTCTTTTTGATCTTCCTTATAAGGATGGAGGAGCAAAATTCCTGACCTTCCCTATACAGGTGGAATTGATTGTGAATCTTCAGGCCCAGTGGGAAAAAGGTTATTTCAGCACATCATTTATTTATTGAAAAGGACAAGGAAGAAGCACTGTGTTCCTGACAGCTGTGTTTGTATAGGGTTAAGTGTATGTGACAGGCAGAGTCACTGTTTATTTCCCAATAACTACAGCCAAAAGAGAAATGGAAATGCCTTACTCCTTTTTCCCCCAGAGGAAATCTGCTTTTGTTTATTGTTTATTTACAGGTCTATACCCTATTCTTAAAATACAGTGCCCTTCTGTGACAGCAGAATCTCAACTGTGTTGCTGTGCAGAGGTAGTCTGAGACAGTAATACAGTCCGGTATATGTGTTCATGTTAGGGAATGGTGAGGAGAAAGGAAGGCACTGAGGGAAGCTGAGGGTATCCAGGCTTGTAGGGGTTAATGAACCCCAGGCATGGCTTACAGCCTAAATCCCCTGCACCTGGGTGTCTATTATTTCTTTTCCACTCCTGCCAGATCACTGATCTCTCTGCTGCATCCCACACATCTTGGGCTTGCTTCTTCAGTGATAGGCGAGGGGGTTGCATTGGCGGGAGTGGCAGCTGAGGAGACTGGATCTGCCTGACCTACATTTCCCCACTGCAGGAACGAGCTCAAAGCTTTACTGCTCCTTCCAGGTAGCCTAAGGCATGTGGGCCTGTGACCACATGGCAAACTGGTCACTGGCTTCCCTTACCCAGGATACCCGCCGACCTTCCTTCCTCTTATTTTCCTCTGTTACAGACCATTTATTTTCCTTTGTCTATGATTGAAACTGTCCAGGATCGTTAGTCACCTTTTCACCTCGATCCATCTCCATTTCTTTCCCTCGAGACAGAGGGACAGGAAAAAGTTTGGTGCTGAAGGAAAGCACTTACCTAATTTAAGTTAGAACTTGAAACATTCAGCTCTTTTGAAACTCCTGGGAATGGATCATTTCTTGTTCATCATTGTATCCTACTCTGTACCTATTGAAGTAGGTACTAGATGGGTGTTATTGTCTGATGAGGGAAAAAACAGGAGAAATTCCCTTGTGCAGAAAGGAGTTCAAAAAGATTATGATAATAACTGAACTTGATAAATGATTTTAAGGTTTTAAAATGCTTTATGTAACCAACCTCATTTGGAACTCCTAACAACCCTATGGGATACATGGTAGTATTCTCCTTTTATAGATGAAGAAACTGAGGTCTACAGATGTCAAATGATATGATTAGTATCCTTCTCTTATTAAACGTCTGAGGCAGAGTTCAAAACTAGGTTTTCCTCCCATCTTTTCTCTCCCATGCTCTGATATTTACTAATACCTGACTTTTTCTTGAACACACCATTTCTTTGGTTTCCCTTTCTAGTACTAGCTAGACTCAATGATTTCCCCTGGATCATTGTTCTTGAGAATATAATGTGCTTCTCATTGCCACACTCAGATTCTCCCTTCTGCCACTCACTACCTTTCCTCCTTTGACATAAATGCAGTCCAAATCCAGGATATCATTCCTTCTTTCCCAATGAATTCAATATCTGACTTAGTGTTTTACTCCATCTCAATTGCTGCCTTCATTACTCAAATCATCAAATTCCTCAATCTATTTAGTCCTCATGATACTTCACCACAACGACACTGAGAAATGGTGCAGTGGATAAACCTCTAGACTTAGATTCCAGAATATTTAAATTCAAATCTTGCCTCTGACCCTTGGACAAGGGTCACTTAAATTTGGTCTGCCTCAGTTTCCTTATTTGTGAAATAGGCATTCTAATTAGCCCGGTTTCCATGGTTTGGCATGGCTAGTTATCTCGGTTTCTGTGGCTTAGCACTCTAGATCTCTTATTTTCCGTGGCATGACTTTCTAAATAGCCTGATTTCTGTGGGTTGGTGTGCTAGTTAGCCCAATTTCTGTGGCTTGGTGTGCTAGTTAGCCCGGTTTCTGTGGCTTGGCATGCTAGTTAGCCTGGTTTCCATGGATTGGTGTGCTAGTTAACACAATTTCTGTTTCTCGGTGTGCTAGTTAGCCCGGTTTCTGTGGCTTAGTGCTTTAGATCTCTTGTTTTCTGTGGCATGGCTTTCTAGATAGCCTGGTTTCTGTGGCTTGGCATTCCAGTTAACCCGTAAATAGCCTGATTTCTGTGGCATGGCTTTCTAGATAGCTCATTTTCCATGGCTTGGCGTGCTATGAACCCATTTTGTATTGCTTAGGGTTCTAGTTAGCCCATAGATAACCTGGTTTCCATGGAGTCACTTCCTAGATAACACGATTTCTGTGGCTTGGATTTCTGTGGTGTGGCTTTATAGTTAGCCAGATTTCCACAGCTTGGCATGCTAGTTAGCCCATAGATAGCCTGGTTTCTGTGGCTTGGCATGCAGTTAGCCCAGTTTCTGTGGCTTGGTGTACTAGTTAGCCTGATTTCTGTGGCTTGGAGTTCTCGTTAACTAATCAAAATAATCTTGCAGCAAAGGTAGTTATGGGGATGAAATTAGACAATATTATTAAAGCATTTTGAAATTCACAAAGTACTATATAAATTCTAGCTATTATTGTCATACCCTTCATCTTTCCATCACTCAATAAGTATTCTATTTTTATGTTCAAGAACTCTGGATTTCTTTTATATCAATATTATCTTTTGCCTCCCATATCTCCTTTATCTCCCTATGCTCTACTCCTTCAAAATGTAACCTCCTTATGAGATTTAGTCCCTCCATTTGTCAGTATTATTACATGAGTTTGCTCCTACACTGGCTGGGCTCTCCTTCCTTCCCAATCTCACACAATTCTATATTCCTCTCTACTATTCTCCAATGCCTTGTTCCTTTGTCCTACCTCCAGTTATGCCTTGCCAACCCCAATCCTTGATTACTCTTCCCACCTGCCTCCTCCACTTCTATTCATGTGCTGCTGAATAGAACTGGAAAAAATCACAAATCAAACAAACCATATTTATACATTTAAATTAGTTAATCTCAATTGGACCCTCACTAGAGTTAGAATCCTACTGTTCCTCCCTAATTGATTCCATATCCCAATCACCAGCAGTGGCTTTTCCAAATCTTATTTTTCTTTCCTCAAGAATCCCATGAGCGCCTCCTCCTCACTGAAAAAAAATAGATCATTTGTTGAGAAGTTTGTTGACCTTCTCTCACAGCCCTCTGATGTTACCTTCCACTATTTTCTTCATTGCAGTTTCTGAAGATGCTGGTTTCCAAGATCAAACTTTCTACCTCAATTTTTGATTTCATCCCTTCCTGTCTTCTTTAGTAGATTGCCTGTACTATCACCCCCAATGTCTATCTAATCTTCAATCTCTCCCTAGATACTAGTCATTTTCTTTTTGCCTACGTATATGTCTCTACCACCTTTAGAAAATCCTAACACTCATTAGATTCTTCTATGCTGTTAACCTTTTGCACTATCGCTTTCCTCCTTAGCTAAACTCCTTGGGAAAACTTTCAATTTCATCTCCTTCTACTCTTTCTTTGTAATCTGGCTACTGACCTCTTCATTCAATAGAAAAAGTCATCTCCTGAATGCACAAATCTAATGTCTTTTTCTCAATCCTCATTCTTCTTGACCTCTCAACAGTGTTGGCCATATTGCCCTCCTGGATACTTTCTCCTCTTTGGGTTTTTGTGATAACAATCTTGGTTTCCTTCCTATCTATTGAGCAAATTTTTCCTGGTTTCTTTTTGCTAGATTTTCGTCTATGTCATTGTGGACTTCCTCCAAGATTTGCTCTTTGACCCTATTCTTTTTTCTCTCTAGATTTTTCATGCTACTCTCATCAGTTCCCATGAGTTTAATGATCATTATTATAAAAATGATTCCTAGATATATTTATCTAGCTCTAATCTATCTCTGGAGCTTCATTCCTGTATCACAAACATTTTGAACCATATGCTCAGTAGAAATTCATATCTAACATGGACAAAACGGAACTCATTGCCTTTACACACACACACACACACACACACACACACACCCCACCTCCATCAAATCCATCCCCTCTTTAAACTTCCCTATTATATCCTTTCATCTGAACTGTTGGAATAGCATTCTGATCAGCTTCCTGGCCTCAAGTCTCTTCCCATTCCAATCAGATTTTGATGACTGAAAATCAGTGTAAATAGCAAATATTTTCTGTTCAGGCAGGAAACTTTAATAGTCTTCCTTTCCCAGATTGATATTTTTGTGATGATAAATTAGGTCCTCTTTTGTCTCAATTCTTCTCTAGTCATTAGTTTTTGAAAAGGCATTGCCTCTGTCACACTGAAACCTCAGAAATGACCTTGATTTAAAAGGTCAAGGTTATCTATTGCATCTCTTGCCTTTTTCTTGTCACTTGACTTCAATGATTGGAAACAAGAGTAAGGCTGAAAACTTTGCCTCATTTCAATCTAATTCATGTACAAGTTAAGCCATCCCTCTTGATGTCACTTATCTTTTTGGAAAACTAAGGATCACCACCACCAACAATAGCATAGATCTGATTATGTCACTCCAATGTTCAGCAAACTCTATTAGTTTCATATGCCTAGAGTGAGGTATCTTTAGGCATCTAAAGCTCTTCACAACTTATCCTATCTTTCCAACTTTTTAACAGATTACTTTCTTTCATCCATATTGGATGATTTGCTATTCCTCACATGGGAGGTTCCAGCACTATTATACAGGCTCTTGTACAAGGTATTTCTCATACTTAGAAAATTCTTTTTTCTAACTCCCATCTCTTGGAATTCTTGGCTTCCTTTAAGGTTCAGCTCCAGAGTCATGAAACTTCTCTTTCTCCCATTTCTAGAGCTTATCTTTCTGCACCTCTACTCGGTATTTATCTTGCATTGCCAGGTTTATTTCTGTTTTCTTCCCCATTAGAATATAAGCTTCTTGAGGGCAGGGATTGGTTTTCCCCCACTATTTCTCTATAGCATAAGTACTTATTACAGTGTCTATTATATAGCAAGCATTTAGTAAATGCTTTTTAATTGATTAATGATTGCTGAGTTCAAGTACTATTCCTCTACTACACCATAGTGTCAGAATCTAATTATTAGAAGGAATCATGAGCTGCTTCACTTCTCTTGGCCTCAGTTTTCTCATCTGTAAAATGAAAAGACTGGATGAGATAATGTCCTCTCCAACTCTAAATGTTATCTCATTAAAAAAAGCCATCTGCAATTGTTGTTTTCACTTCCTCACCTCCCACTCACTCCTCAGCCCCTTGTAATCTGGATTCTGACATCACCACTCAACAGAAACTGCTCTTTCCAAGGTTACTAACCACTTCTCGAATAACTAAATCAAATGGCATTTTCTTGGTTCTCATCATTCATGACCACTCTCTAGCATTTAATACTATTGGCCACCCCTTCTCCCTGAAAACTCTCTCCTCCCATGAGTTTTCATGAGGCCATTCTCTTCTGATTCTCCTTCCTATATGCCATTTCCTTCTGTCTTCTTTGCTGGAAAATCAGTCCCATACCTCTTCTCTGTCTACTTTCATTATTTCTTCCCATCTCTCTTCTCTTTATTTCTGACTGTCTCTGATCTGTGTTCATTGGTCACCTACATGTGGATGACTCCCAGATCTATATACTCAGCCATGGTCTCTCTCCTCATTTCCAGTCCAATTGACTGCTGGGCACCTCTTCCCCTGGAAGTCCCTCTGCCCTCTCAAGCAGTAGATGCAAGTCAGAGCTCATCTTCCCTGCAAAACTCAGGGTGAGTTTTCTGTTAAGGGTACTATCTTAATTAGAATATGAACTCAAAGGAAATTAAGTCAGATCTCTGGTGACTTATAGAAATTCACTGTAAGTTTTAAATCAGCTTTTGGGAACACAGAAATGGTAACCAACAGTTATTATGTAGATTTGATTATTGTGTAGAATACCCAGAGAAGCAGATTGTGTATCTGCAAGACAGACCCAGATTCAGAACTTAGTGTCGTCATCCACTCTTCTTCCTTCTCTCTCTCCTCCTCCTCCTCTACCTACCTCCCCATTCATTCAATTGGCCACTGTCTCATTCTACTTACACAGTATCTGTTCCTTTGTCTCCACTTCCATGACCTCATCTGAGTTCAGGTCCTTAGCACCTCTTACTGGGACCGTTGCAATAGCTTCCTATCCAATATCCCTTCTTCAATCTTTCCCTTTTCCATCCATAGGAAAAGCAATGTATTGGATTAAAAAGCATGATGGAACTGGACTCCAAGCATCTGGATTCTGATTCTTGCTTTGTTGCTTACTCTCTGTGTGATCTTAGGTAAGTCACTTACACGCTATTTGTATCATTTTCCCCAACTGCAAAATGGGGATAATAATAGCACCAGTCTCACAGGATTGTGGGGAAGATTGAAATAAGAGCTCATTTTACAGATGAGGAAACTGAGGCAAATGGATATAAGTGACTTACTCAGGGTCACACAGTTAATGTCTGAGTCCATATTTGAACTCAGAAAGATGAGTCTTCTTGATTCCAGGTCCCACACTCTATTCTCTGAGCCACTGAGCCATATCACTCTACTTTTTAATTGATTAGTTGATTGCTGAGTTCAAGTAGTAATCCCTTTATTACACCATAGTGCCAGAATCTAATTATTAGAAGGAATCATGAGCTGTTCACCTCTCTTGGCCTCATCTGTAAAATAATAATAATAATAATAAATGATATATTGTGGATCTCCAGGCAAGATGATAATAATACTAGCTAAACTTTTATCTGGCCTTTTAAGATTTGCAAAGCAATTATGACTACAAGTACTTATGAAGTTCTTCCATTATACCATAAACTGTGACAATTCCTACACTTTTAAGTTTTTTTAACTCTAAGAATACAATTGTAAAGACATTGGCTACCCTCAAGAAGCTTACATTCTAATGGGAAAAGACAACATATGAAAAGGAACTGAAAGAGTTAGGGAAGTACCTGTGCTTATGGGATTGATTTCTGGAAGGGTCATCAGCAAGGCCAGGAGGGAGATGAAGAATGACCAATTTGGGATTTTCCACAAAATGGAGGTCTCAGAAGGAACTCACCAGTAAGAGAAGGAAGCTAGTATGGCAGAGAAATATTCTAGTTGAGCAGCCTCCAGGAGCTGACAGAAGTTCCAGGATAAAAAAAGTAGCTGTGGCATGGTGGCAAAATTTTGAGAGACAGAAGCAGAGCCAGGAGAGGGAATTTTACATGTATTGACTCATTTGTTTTGTTGTGAGGACAAAAACACTATGTAATATTATTAAATCAAATCATATATTTGATCCTAATATTAAACCCATTTTACTGATGGGACTACTGAGACCAGGAGAAGATAAGTTAATTGCTTCAAGTTACAGAATATTTAAGGCAGAATCTTAAGTCAGATCTTCCTGACTAGGAGACTAGTGCTTACTCAATTACATCTTCTAAATGCTTAGATAATTGATCTCCCATTAAGAATGTAGAAGTCCTAAATTAGGACAGGGAAAGTTGTGTTATTTTTCTCTATTAGAGTGTAAATTCCTTGAAGGTAGGAATTGTCTTCTTTAGTTTTTTAATAGTACTTTAATTTTTTTATAATTTTATTTTCCCCATGTAAGAAACAATTTTCAACATTTGTTTTTAAAATTGAATTTCAAATTCTCTTTTGCCCTCCCCTCATTGAGAAGACAAACAATTTGATATAGTTTATATGTGTGTAGTCATGTAAAACATGTCTCCATATTAGTCATGTTGTGAGAGAACCAAATAAAAACCCAAGAAAAATAAAGTTTTAAAAGTATGTTTCATTAAGTATTCAGACTCTATCAGCTTTTTCTCTTGGGATGTATAGCGTTTTTCACCATAAAATCCTTCAGAGCTGTTTTGAATCATTGTATTGCTGAGAATAACTAAGTTACTCATAGTTGATAATCTTATAATACTATTCTTGTATTGTGTATAATATTCTCCTGGTTACATTTACTTCTCTTTATATCAGTTCATGTAATTCCAAGGTTTTCCGAGAGCATCTAGCTTATTTCTTTTTTTTTTTCTTTTTAAAAATAAATTTCATTTGAAAAATCAGTAAGAAAAAAAGAAAACAGAAAATGAGTACAGAGCAAAATAAAGCAAAACAAAAGAGAACATTGTCATATGTCTAGGAGAACATCAGGGAGAATTCAAAATATATAACAACAAATTACCACTTAGATAAAGAATATATATTGGTAGAAGAAATTATATTCATGAATGTCCATTTTTTCTTTTCTTCCTTATAAATTGTTCTTTGGTTCTCCACTGTGCCCTTATTTACTTTATCCCCACCCTTTCCTTTCTACCCCACCCCCAAGAAAGCTACAGTTAAATATATATATATATATATATATATATATATATATATATATATATATACATATATACATATATATGTGTGTGTCCATATGTAGAGAACATGTACACACATATCTCACATACACACACATATATTTCCTGTCACTGTTGTCTCTTAAATTCTGCTCCATAACTTTGCCTTGCTATTACTTAATCTTTCCCTTGTTTTCTTCCCTCACTCTTTGCTTCCCTATCCACTCATCCCTCCCCCCTTATTTTTAATAGATTTTGGAGGATGCTATTCCCTTTATGGTATATATGTAGTGTTGCCTATTGAACCCATTCCTGATGTGAAGAGGTATCAGAACTACGAGCCTTCCTTCCCACTCCACTTCCACAAATAGCCTTTGTGACTATTCTTCCTCTACACCTCATTTGTGTAACATAATTAATATTTTTACCTTAACCCTGCCAATCTTCTTTTTTGAGCTACCCTACTGTTGATGTGAATCTAATATACATTTCCTATGTAAAAAATACATTTCCCATGTAAAAAAATAATTTGTCAATATTTAAACATGTTGACTCACATATTAAATTTTTGGTTAAGTTCAGGTTCGGTTGATAGAAAGTCCTAAAAGATTTACAAAATCATTGAATGTATACTTTTTCCTCACTCAAAATTATAGATAATTTTGCTGGATATGACATTTTTGGTCACAGGTCTAATTCTTTTGATTGTTGGTAGATATGATTCCAGGACCTGTGATCTTTTTTTGTAGCTGCTGACAAGTCTTGTACAATTCTAATTGTAGCTCCAGTATTTTTGAAATTTTTTTCTTGTTTCTTGCGAAATTTTCTCTTTGATCTGAGGTTTTTGAAATTTGGCGGGGGGCGGAGCCAAGATGGCGGAGAAGACACACGCGACTTTCTAAGCTCTTCTCTTACCCTCTTTATCAATATTATATCGAGCCTCAAAAATAGTCTTGACTGCTACAATTCGTAAAGATAAGAAGTAGAACAACTCACCGGCCGAAGAAAATCTGCAGTCTGCCAAAAAGGTTGGTTCCGGGGCCAGGGGAGATCGGGCGCAGACGGGGAGAAATTAGGTTCCGAGGAGAGTCTCAAACCGAGGTGAAGGCACAGATCTCAGCACAAGCGCAGCAGCCCCAACCCGCAATGAGGGCTTCTCCTTGGGGCAGTTGTGATCCTGCACAGCAGGAGGACGCAGCCCGGGTTAGCCTCCAATCTGCGCAGTGGGGAGCTCGGCTTGGGGCCATAGAGCTTTTCCAGGGCCGATTTGCATCGGGCAGAGACACTGGGGCAGAGTTCGGGGCTGTCTGAGGTCAGCTGCTAATACTCACAGTCCCACAAGAGGCTCCGGCCTGGGGCAGTGACACTTTCACCACTTAGTCTCTAGCCAAAGGCAATCGCTAATCCACTCAGCCCTACTAAGCCGTTTGATAGCTCGGCCAGTGCTGAATCCACTTCCTGTTGGGGGAAGGGAAAACTCTCACTCAGAGCACTCCCATACCTTGAAGCCGAAATCGGTTTAAATCTTTCCCTGCTCTGCAGAGGAAGCTGGTAACCCTTGCCTAGGAGACCTACCCTAAAGGCTTTAAAACATGAATAAAAAGATGAAAAGAACGATCGACAGCTTCTATGCAGAAAAAGAGCAGGTCAGCAAACCTGAAGAGACCTCAAACAGCAAACATGCATCAGACTGTCCTCCTTTACATGATGCTCTCATAGAAGAGACCATTAAAAGTCTCAAAAGAGAGTTAGAAGATAAATGGGGAAAGGAAAGAGAAGCCTTACAAGAGAGCAACAACTTCCTGAAATACGAATTGGAAAAAGTAAAAAAATCTCAGGAAAGTAAGAATTGTGAATTGGAAAAATAAGAATTCACTAGAAAGTAGGATTTGTGAATTGGAAAAAGACAAAGAACTCGCAAGAAAGTAGGATCTGTGAATTGGAAAAAGAAAATAATTCACTAAAAAAAAAATTAGTGAAATGGAAAAAAATTCCACAGACCAAAACAATACATTTAAAAACTCAATTGGACATATACAGAAAGAAGTAAAAAAAGCTAATGAAGAAAATAATTCTTTAAAAATTAGAACTGAACAAATAGAAACTAATGATTCATTGAGACAGCAAGAATCAGTCAAGCAAAAACAAAAAAATGACAAACTGGAAAAAACCATGAATTATCTACTTGCAAAACGACAGACTTGGAAAATAGATCTAGGAGAGATAATCTGAGGATTATTGGACTTTCGAAAACTATGATGAAAAAAGACCCTAGATACTATTTTACAAGAAATCATCAAAGAGAACTGCCCAGATGTAATAGAATCAGAAGGTAAAATAGGCATTGAAAGAATTCATTGAACACCTTCTGAAAGAAACCCTAAAATAAAAACCCCAAGGAATATTGTGGCAAAATTTCAAAACTATCAGATTAAGGAAAAATTTTACAACAGCAAAAAACCATTTAAATACCGGTCCATACAATAGGATCACCCAAGATCTGGCTGCCTCTACATTAAAAGAAAGAAGGCCTGGAATATGATATTCCGAAGGCACAAGAACTTGGGATGCAGCCAAGAATAAACTACCCAGCTAAGCTGAGCATTTTCTTCTAGGGAAGAAGATGGACATTTAATGAAACAAATGAATTCCATTTGTTTCTGAAGAAAAAACCAGAACTAAACAAAAAATTTGATCTCCAAGCATAGAACTCAAGAGATGCAGAAAAGGTAAAAATAACTCTTGAGAATTGTATTTCTGTTGTGGATATGCAAAAGAATACATGTATAATTTGATTGTACTGATATAACATAAAAAGGAAGTAGATATGGAAAAGGGATGATGGCAGAATAAGGTGGGAAGGAGGGATAAAAGAGGAAACCACATCCCACAAAGAGGCTAAGGAAACTTATCATATCTGAGGGAATTTAGAGAGGAGGAACATTGTGTGAATCTTACTCTCATCAGAGTTGGCTCAAAGAAAAAATAATTGACATTTGTTTTAGAGAAATTCTCTCGCCTCATTAAAAACAGGGGAGAGGAAAAGGAAAAGAAAAGAGTAATAAGGGAAGGAAGGGGAAAGACTCAAAGGGGAGGGAGGGATTATAAAGAGGATAAGTATCGTGATACAAGAGGGGTACATAAGTTTAAAAGGGGAAAGAGGGTTGGGGAGGCAAGAATAAGTAAAGCACAATCTGGGGTTATTAGGATGGTAGGAAATACAGATTTAGTAATTCTAACCGTAAATGTGAATGGGATGAATTCCCTAATAAAGAGAAAGGCAGATAGCAGACTGGATCAAAAGTCATAACCTTACAATATGTTGTTTACAAGAAACACATTTAAAGCAGGGGGATACATATAGAGTAAAGGTAAAAGGCTGGAGCAAATCTATTATGCTTCAGGTGAAGTCAAAAACAGTGGTGCATCCTTATCTCAGATCAAGCAAAAGTAAAAATTGATCTAATTAAAGAGATAAGGAAGGAAACTACATCCTGCTAAAGGGTAGCATAAATAACGAAGCAATATCAATATTAAACATATATGACCAAGTGGTATGGCACTCAGCTTCTAAAGGAGAGTTAAGAGAGTTGCAAGAAGAAATAGACAACAAAACTGTAATAGTAGGAGATCTCAACCTTGCACTCTCGGAATTAGACAAATCAAACCACAAAACAAATAAGAAAGAAATTAAAGAAGTAAATAGAATATTAGAAAAATTAGGTATGTTGGATCTTTGGAGAAAATTGAATGGAGATAGAAGGGAATATACTTTCTTCTCAGCAGTTCATGGAACCTATTCAAAAATTGACCATATATTAGGACATAAAGACCTCAAAATTAAAATGTAAGAAAGCAGAAATAGTAAATGCTTTCTTTTCAGATCATGATGCAATAAAAACTACATTCAACAAAAAATTAGGGAGAAATAGACCAAAAAGTAATTGGAAACTAAACAATCTCATCTTAAAGAATGATTGGGTGAAGCAGCAAATTATAGATACAATTAATAATTTCACTCAAGATAATGACAATGATGAGACATCATACCAAAATTTGTGGGATGCAGCCAAAGCGGTAATAAGAGGGAATTTTATATCCTAGAGGCTTACTTGAATAAAACAGAGAAGAAAAGATTAATGAATTGGGCTTGCAACTAAAAAAAAAAAGACCAAATTAAAAACCCCCAATCAAATACTAAATTGGAAATTCTAAAATTAAAAGGAGAAATTAAAAATATTGAAAGTAAAAAAACTATTGAACTAATTAATAAAACTAAGAGTTGGTTCTATGAAAAAGCCAATAAAATAGATAAGCCTTTGGTAAATCTGATTAGAAAAAGGAGGGAGGAAAATGAAATTAGTAGTCTTAAAATGAAAAGGAGAACTTTCCACCAAGGAAGAGGAAATTAGAGAAATAATAAGGAGTTATTTTGCTCAACTTTATGCCAAAATTTGATAACCTAATGAAATGGATGACTACTCTCAAAAATATAGACTTCCCAGACTAACAGAGGAGGAAGTAAATTGCTTGAATAGTCCCATTTCAGAAAAAGAAATAGAACAGGCAATTAAACAACTCCCTAAGAAAAAATCCCCAGGACCAGATGGATTTACATGTGAATTTTACCAAACATTTAAAGAACAATTGGCCCCAATGCTATATAAATTATTTGATAAAATAGGGAATGAAGGAGTCCTACCAAATTCCTTCTATGACACAGACATGGTACTGATACCTAAACCAGGTAGGCTGAAAACAGAGAAAGAAAATTATAGACCAATCTCCCTAATGAATATTGATGCTAAAATCTTAAATAAGATATTAGCAAAAGACTACAGAAAATCATCTCCAAGATAATACACTATGATCAAGTAGGATTTATACCAGGAATGCAGGGCTGGTTCAATATTAGGAAACTATCAATATAATTGGCCATGTTAATAACCAAATTAATAAAAACCATATGATCATCTCAATAGATGCAGAAAAAGCATTTGATAAAATCCAACATCCATTCCTATTAAAAACACTTGAGAGTATAGGAATAAATGGACTTTTCCTAAAATAATCAGCAGCATCTATTTAAAACCATCAGTAAGCATCATATGTAATGGAGACAAACTGCAACCATTCCCAATAAGATCTGGAGTGAAACAAGGTTGCCCACTATCACCGTTACTATTTAATATTGTATTAGAAACACTAGCTATAGCAATAAGAGCTGAGAAAAGATTAAAGGAATAAGAATAGGCAATGAGGAAGCCAAATTATCACTCTTTGCCGATGACATGATGGTATACTTAGAGAACCCCAGAGATTCTGCTAAAAAGTTATTAGAAATAATCCACAACTTTAGCAAAGTTGCTGGTTATAAAATAAACCACATAAGTCATCAGCATTCTTATATATCACTAACAAAATCCAACAGTCAGAGTTACAAAGAGAAATTCCATTTAAAGTAACTACTGATAATATAAAATATTTAGGAATCTATCTGCCAAGGGAAAATCAGAAACTTTATGAGCAAAGATTACAGACCACTTTTCACACAAATTAAGTCTGATCTAACCAATTGAAAAATATTAAATGCTCTTGGATAGGGCGAGCAAATATAATAAAGATGACAATATTACCTAAACTAATCTATTTATTTAGCGCTATACCAATTAGACTCCCAAAAACTATTTTAATGACCTAGAAAAAATAACAACAAAGTTCATATGGAAAACAAAAGGTCAAGAATTTCAAGGGAATTAATGAAAAAAAAAATCAAATGATGGTGGCTTAGCTGTGCCAGATCTAAAATTATATTATAGAGCAGCAGTTACCAAAACTATTTGGTATTGGCTAAGGAATAGATTAGTTGATCAGTGGAATAGATTAGGTTCAAGGGACAAACAGTCCAACAATATAGCAACCTAGTCTTTGACAAACCCAAAGACCCCAGCTTTTGGGATAAGAACTTACTGTTTGATAAAAATTGCTGGGAAAATTGGAAACTAATATGGCAGAAACTAGGCATTGATCCATACTTAACGCCGTACACCAAGATAAGGTCAAAATGGGTTCATGACCTAGGCATAAAGAATGAAATTATTAATAAATTAGAGGAACACAGGATAGTTTACCTCTGAGACCTGTGGAAGGGGAAGGACTTTATGACCAAAGCAGAACTAGAGATCATTACTGATCACAAAATAGAAAATTTCGATTATACCAAACTGAAAAGTTTTTGTACAAACAAAACTAATGCAGACAAGATTAGAAGGGAAGCAATAAACTGGGAAAATATTTTTACAGTCAAAGGTTCTGATAAAGGCCTCATTTCCAAAATATATAGAGAATTAACTCTAATTTATAAAAAATCAAGCCATTCTCCAATTGAAAAATGGTCAACGGATATGTACAGACAATTCTCAGATGATGAAATTGAAACTATTTCTAGTCATATGAAAAGATGCTCCAAGTCATTATTAATCAGAGAAATGCAAATTAAGACAACTCTAAGATACCACTACACACCTATCAGATTGGCTAAGATGACAGGAAAAAATAACGATGATTGTTGGAGGGGATGCGGGAAAACTGGGACATTGATGCATTGTTGGTGGAGTTGTGAACGGGTCCAACCATTTTGGAGAGTAGTTTGGAACTATGCTCAAAAAGTTATCAAACTGTGCATACCCTTTGATCCAGCAGTGTTACTACTGGGATTATATCCCAAAGAGATTATAAAGAAGGGAAAGGGACCTGTATGTGCACGAATGTTTGTGGCAGCCCTTTTTGTAGTGGCTAGAAACTGGAAACTGAATGGATGTCCATCAGTTGGAGAATGGTTGAATAAATTGTGGTATATGAAAATTATGGAATATTACTGTTCTGTAAGAAATGACCAACAGGATGATTTCAGAAAGGCCTGGAGAGACTTCACGAACTGATGCTGAGTGAAATGAGCAGGACCAGGAGATCATTATATACTTCAACAACAATACTATATGATGACCAGTTCTGATGGACCAGGCCATCCTCAGCAACGAGATCAACCAAATCATTTCTAATGGAGCAGTAATGAACTGAGCTAGCTATGCCCAGAAAAATAACTCTGGGAGATGATTAAAAACCATTACATTAAATTCCAATCCCTATATTTATGCACACATGCATTTTTGATTTCCTTCACAAGCTAATTGTACAATAATTCAGAGTCTGATTCTTTTTGTACAGCAAAATAATGTTTTGGTCATGTATACTTATTGTGTATCTAAGTTATATTTTAATATATTTAACATCTACTGGTCATCCTGCCATCTAGGGAGGTGGGGAGGTAAGAGGTGAAAATTGGAACAAGAGGTTTGGCAATTGTTAATGCTGTAAAGTTACCCATGTATAAATCCTGTAAATAAAAGGCTATTAAATAAAAAAAAAAAAAAAAGAAATTTGGCAATAATATTCTGGTGCATTTTGCATAAAGGATCTCTTTGAGGTGATGATTAGTGGATTTTTTATATTTCTACTTTCCCTTCATGTTATATCACTCCAGGACAATTTTCTTGGATTATTTCCTGCATTATTATTTTGGTCAGAACTTTCTGACAGTACAAATATTTTTATATTTTTTCTTCTTGACCTGTTCTTTAGATCTGTCTTTTTCTTATGCTTCACATTCTGTTCTATTTTCTGATTCTTTATAATCTGTTTTTGTTATTTCTTGGTCTTTCATAACTTCACTGGCTTTTCCTTACCCAATTCTAATTTTCAAGGAATCATTTTCATCTTTGAGACTCTTTTTTTCTTTTGATTAACTTTTCTAATGGGTTATTTTTCTTGGATGGTTTTTATTTTTTATTCTTTTAGCCTTTCCTCAATGTCTTTCATTTGATTTTTTTTTTTTTTTTTTTTTTTGCTGAGGCAAGTAAAATTAAGTGACTTGACCAAGGTCACACAGTTAGGAAGTATTGAGTGTCTGAGATCAGATTTGAACTCAGGTTCTCCTGACTTTGGACGGGTCTATCCACTGCTCCACCTAGCTGCCCCTTTCATTTGATTTTTAAATTCTTTTTTGAGTTTTATAAATTCTCTCTGTGCAGGGAGCCATTTTACATTACTCTTTGGGGTAGAAGCTTTTTTTTTTTTAAACTAAAATATCTTCCTCTGAAGATGAAGAGAGGTCTTCACTGTTCCCATAGTATGTTTCAATGGTGCGGTTCATTTTTATTTAAATAAGAGGTATTAATGTAAGCACCTCTAATTATGGGGTAGAGAGATGGTGCCTCAGCTTTCCTTCAGTTCTCCTCTGACCAGGAATCTTAAGCCAAAAGTCCCACCCTCCTGTAAATGCCTACAGCCAGCAGCATCCCTACCCTGCTGCTTCTGCA